>NC_069503.1:786711884-786791884 GCF_027579735.1 Bombina bombina | reverse complement strand
GAATGTCAGAAATGTATATTTGTGAATGTTGAGATGTTATATTGGTTTCACTGGTAAAAATAAATAATTGAAATGGGTATATATTTGTTTTTTGTTAAGTTGCCTAATAATTATGCACAGTAATAGTCACCTGCACACACAGATATCCCCCTAAAATAGCTATAACTAAAAACAAACTAAAAACTACTTCCAAAACTATTCAGCTTTGATATTAATGAGTTTTTTGGGTTAATTGAGAACATGGTTGTTGTTCAATAATAAAATTAATCCTCAAAAATACAACTTGCCTAATAATTCTGCACTCCCTGTAGTGAGTCCTACATTCAGTTCAGATCATCTATACTGCAAAGAGAAACCCACTTTTTTATATAACATTTCACCTGGTGTGAAGACTGTAAAGACCGGCAAGATGGAATGGAACATTTCTCACTAGATGCAAATCATTGGGCCCAAAAGGAGATGATAAGGCACAAAATGGGGCAAAATGGTGGGAAAAAAATTAGATTTTTTTTTTTAAAAAACATTTTGGAGTTTAGATTTGTCCCATTGTAAGGACAATAATCTTTACATGTGTAAAATTAACCATCTTCAAAAAGTGTTACCCTGTAACACAGTCTCACAGACAACAGTGACTGGGGACCCTTATGACCAATCCAGGCACTTTGACCAAGGTAATAAACATACAGTGCGAGGGCGGTAACTTAATCCATTTTTTTAAATCCATTTAACATTCAAAATATGCTAATAAGTTTAGCATAGACTTTTTAGATAAAACATTTTTAGTAATTGAAGATTAACAGTTATATAACAAATGAATGCAATCTTCATCAAAATTAAATTTTGTATATATATATATATATATATATATTATAATATATAATTTTGGTATTAACAATACTCAAATGTTTTACATAAGTTTACAATATAAAAGTTTACATATTGTACATATTTTTAGATCCTTGAAGAAAGTTACAACTATAGGACTATATTGACATGTAAATAATAATTATTTCCCAACTACTAAATTACAGTAAAAGTTTTAATTCTACCATCATGTATCATTTAGACTTTACGATATTTTCTACCAAATCTTGAACGTAATTTCTCAATTAGTTGCTTTTTATCAGGACACGGGGTAAATGCAATGTTTGGTGGTAACATTTCATTATGTGAATGTATGCTCGATTTCACCTTTAGTCATCCTCACCACAATAGCGAGCATCTTATAGATGTGATCTATGTTCATTGGACCATATACAGGTCTTATTTGCCATTCTTTCTTACTCTTCGGAAAAAAAGGTGTGAATTGCAACTCTCTGAAAAGAGATAGAAGGGGATAGAAGGTGGATTTTGGTTTTAATCCTGAATGTTTGAATGTATCGGGACTGGGCTCTGTTTGTGTAGGTTTTATCCAATTTCTCTCTATTGGATTTTTAAGAAAATATCTTTTTAACGTGAGTTTCCTCACAAATTGACTGACATTAATATGAGTGTTAAATTTATTGAGTTTGGCAGTTGGGGCAAAACTAAGTCCTAGATTGAGGACTTTTTTTTCTTCCTCATTGAGGATTTTGTCACTGATATTAAAGATCCCAAATTACACACTTCCCTACACTGGGTTTTATTTACACACTTTCCTACACAGGTTTCAATTTAACTACTCACTAATTGGGTCCGTGCTTTTAGCGCTCACTCTTTCTTGTATATTTATTATCTTTCGTTTTTCTTTGAGGGAGCAGGATCTTTTTTCCTTTACCACTTTAACTTTCCTTTTCTTCATACTCTTCTCCCTCTTAGGTGATTAATTTCACTGAAGTTAAAAGCAGCTTTAGGATGGAAAATGATATATTTATGTGGAGGGACAAAACACTTAAAGAAATTTCTGAAAAAGAAAATTATGACACACATATTGAGCACTGTGATTTGAATACCGTTATGGTAGAATTAGATAGAAATTTAACAAGTGAACTGAAACAAAAAACAGAGCTAATTTTTTTAGACACATAAATACCTTTGGGGATAATACCAAGAGGGCTTAGATTAAAAAAGAACTGCACTTTTGAATTAAGATTATTCCTTGTTTATGCATATGTTTTGTAACCAAATTTATGTTAGTATTTAATGCTTGTATGCCGGTATTAAACCACAATAAAAATTATTTAAAAAAAAAAAAAAGAGAGAATTTAAAGAAAGAATGGGAGGAGGCACTAGAAACAGCATCACTGACACTTTAACTAAATTATCAGATAAAAAAGAGCACCAAGAATATAAAACTAGACAAAGAGAAATTATGGTTAAACTAACTGCTTTAAATAATGACCTACAAGAGGTAAAATGGAGAAAACTTAATAGAGACAAAGATGATTATTCAGAGTTAGAGGGTAGACAGCAAATTGAAAATGAAAATATAGAAACATATCACACAGAAAATAGCACTAATAATTCGAACACCCCACAACAGAGAGAGAAATCTAATCACAGACCTAGATCAAGATCCAATAACAGATAATATATTAGATATCCACCACAAAACCACTACAAGTCTAGGACACATAATAGATTTGCCCATGGTAATAGATTTAAAAAACACTCAAAATAGAGAAAGACAAATGTATAATAGAAGATTCACAACCTCAAAAAAACAATATTATCAAACTAAGGAGGAATTTGAACAAAGGGATCATAATAGATATAATAATTGGACACATTCAGGTAATAGATATAATGACTACACACATTTAGAAAATCAGAGACAATACTATGATTCACCAGGGACAAATTGGGAAAACCCCAGATATTATAGATCATAAAATTCTAATTACACACATAAGAACGAAAGGCATAATAGGGATTTGAGGATTAAGACAACTAATCGGTTCCAGTCACTGAATGAAGAAAATCATAAAGGAAATGAGAATAATTTTTTAGAGACACATCATCAATCACCAGGAACTTCCAAAAATATAGAACACAACCACGACCCACCTCTAAGAAAAAGAACCAGAGAGGGGTTAGAGGAGGCAGAAAGGGAAAGAGACACGAAAAGAGTGAAAAAGCACCTACTATTGGGATCTTTAATATCAGTGACAAAATCTTCAATGAGGAAGAAAAAAAGAGTCCTCAATCTAGGGCTTAGTTTTGCCCCAACTGCCAAACTCAATAAATGTAACACTCACATTAATGTCAGTCAATTTGTGAGGAAACTCACATTAAAAAGATATTTTCTTAAAAATCCAATAGAGAGAAATTGGATAAAACCTACACAAACAGAGCCCAGCCCCGAACATTCAGGATTAAAACCAAAATCCACCTTCTATCCCATTACTGAAAAAGGGAGGAATTTAGAATTTTTCGAAAAACTAGTACAAAGGGATATCAAACAAGCCAACACTAAAAATAAATCAAAAAAATTTAACATATAAAGAAAGAATGATACTAAAAAACCTTCAAGAAGACCATAACATAATCATCAAACCTTATTGGGAGATCTTGACACTTATGAAGTACTCACTCTTGACCCAACAAGAAAATTTCCATCAGATTATTAAAATTATTGGATGAGGCAAAAACAAAAAATATTCTAAATACAAAAGAACACAGTTTCTTATCACCAAAATCTGTTAAAATTCCAATTTTTTATTACCTCCCAAAGGTACATAAAAGTTTAATTAGTCCCCCAGGAAGACCTATAATCTCCGGTATAGACTCTTTAACATCTAACCTGTCTAAATACATAGATGAATTTCTCCAAACTTATGTAAAACAGTTCCCTTCTTATCTGAAAGACACCACAGAGATTTTACAAATATTAAATCAGACAAAATGGGAACATAATTATATTCTGGTGACCTGTGATGTCACATCTCTGTATACTATTATAAATCATGAAATAGGCCTTCACTCAATAGACAACTATTTAGAAAAAGACACTACTCTGCAAAAAGAACAGAAGGATTTTATATTAGAAGGCATTAAGTTTATTCTGAACCAAAACTATTTTTCTTTGGAGGGTAAATTTTACCTACAGAAGACAGGGACAGCTATGGGCACAAGATTTGCACCCAGCTATGCTAATCTCTTTATGGGATATTGGGAGGATTCTTTCTTCCCTGAGCATAGACTGGGTGCAAATCTTGTGCTATACAAAAGGTATATTGACAATGTTATATTTGTGTGGAAGGGAAAAGTGTCAGAGTTGGAAGAAATCTTTGAAGATATGAATAGAAATAATATGAACATAAATTTTACATATACATACAGTAAACAAAAAATATTGATAACCAAATAGTCACGTCCGCTCACTTTAAACAAGTAGATGCCACCAACTATAAGAGTTTCCACCTGGAAAGGTGGAAAAATAATATTCCCAAGGGACAATACTTACGAATAAGGAGAAATTGCTTTAGGAATATAGACTATGAGAAACAAATTCTTGTCTTAGAACAAAAATTTAAAGAAAGAGGATATGATAATAAAGTTATGGATCTGGCAAAAGAAGAAGTAGATAAAGTGGATCGAAAAAGCCTTCTATTTTATAAAAATAAACAAAAAGACAATACAAATAAGAATAAATATGATACAATAGAAACATTCTTCATTACAGATTACAATTGCAACAATAAATTAATTAATAACATCTTACATAAATATTGGTACCTGATCCAAACAGACCCCATAATAGGAGATAAAGTGCCTGAACACCCCAAAATAATATACAGAAGAGCAAAGAATTTGAGAAGTACTCTGGCCCCAAGTGAATTAAAACCAATAAAAACACATACTGCTAGATCACGAGTCTTACTTTAGCCTTAAAAAGCATCGTTGAGAGGTCCCAACGCTGCTTTTTAATGCCCGCTGGTATTACGAGCCTTGCAGGTACAGGTGTACCGCTCACTTTTTTGGCCAGACTCAAAAATACCGCAAATCCACTTACGCGAATTGCGTATCCTATTTTTACAATGGGACTTGCATAGCGCCGGTATTACAAGTCTTACAAAAAGTGAGCAGTAGACCCTCTCCTGTCAAGCCTGGTACCGCATTTTAAAGTCAGTAGTTAAGAGTTTTATGGTCTAACACCATAGTATAAAACTCTTAACTAAAGTGCTTAAAAGTACACTAACACCCATAAACTACCTATTAACCCCTAAACCGAGGCCCCCCCACATAGCAAACACTATAATAAATATTTTAACCCCTACTCTGCTGAACCGGACATCGCCGCCACTATAATAAATATATTAACCCCTAAACCGCCGCACTCCCGCCTCGCAAACATTAGTTAAATTTTATTAACCCCTAATATGCCATCCCTAACATCGCCGACACCTACCTAGATTTATTAACCCCTAATCTGCCGCCCCCAACGTCACCGCCACTATATTAAAGTTATTAACCCCTAAATCTAAGTCTAACACTAACACCTCTAACTTAAATATAATTTAAATAAATCTAAATAGAATAACTACAATTAACTAAATTATTCCTATTTAAAACTAAATACTTACCTATAAAATAAACCCTAAGCTAGCTACAATATAACTAATAGTTACATTGTAGCTATCTCAGGGTTTATTTTTATTTTACAGGCAACTTTGTATTTATTTTAACTAGGTACAATAGTTATTAAATAGTTATTAACTATTTAATAATTACCTAGTTAAAATAAATACAAAAGTACCTGTAAAATAAAACCTAACCTATGTTACAATTACACCTAACACTACACTATCATTAAATTAATTCCCTAAATTAACTACAATTAAATACAATTATCTAAAGTACGAAAAAAAATCCTACTAAATTAAAGAAAATAATAAAATAATTACAAGATTTTTAAACTAATTACACCTAATCTAATCCCCCTAATAAAATAAAAAAGCCCCCCAAAATAATAAAAAGCCCTACCCTATACTAAATTACAAATAGCCCTTAAAAGGGCTTTTTGCGGGGCATTGCCCCAAAGTAATCAGCTCTTTTACCTGAAAAAGTACAATACCCCCCAACATTAAAACCCACCACCCACACACCCAACACTACTCTAAAACCCACCCAATACCCCCTTAATAAAACCTAACACTAACCCCTTGAAGATCACCTTACCTTGAGAAGTCTTCACCCAACCGGGTTAGACTTAGGTTTAGGTGTTAATAACTTTATTACAGTGGCGGCGACGTTGGGGGCGGCAGATTAGGGGTTAATAAATGTAGGTAGGTGGCAGCGACATTGGGGGCAGCAGAGTAGGGGTTAATAAATATAATGTAGGTGTCGACGATGTTGGGGGCAGCAGATTAGGAGTTCATAACTATAATGTAGGTGGCGGCGGTGTCCGGAGCGACAGATTAGGGGTTAATAATATAATGTAGGTGTCGGCGATGTCGGGGGCGGCAGATTAGGGGTTAATAAGTGTAATATTAGGGGTGTTTAGACTCGGGGTTCATGTTAGTGTGTTAGGTGTAGACATAACTTTTATTTCCCCATAGGAATCAATGGGGCTGCGTTAAGAGCTTTACGCTGCTTTTTTGCAGGTGTTAGGTTTTTTTTCAGCCGGCTCTCCCCCATTGATACCTATGGGGAAATCGTGCACAAGCACGTTTAGCCAGCTCACTGCTACCGTAAGCAGCGCTGGTATTGAGGTGAGATGTGGAGCTAAATTTTGCTCTCCGCTCACTTTTCTGCGGCTAACGCTGGGATTCTAAAAACTCGTAATACCAGCATTGTTTAGAAGGCAATAAGTAAATGGGTTTCTTCCCCTGTTTTGGGTTTAGATCATGTAAATATAGTAGCAAAATAAAATAAATAGAAGTTAATAATTTCAAACTGAAAATCAAAGATACTATAAGATGCCAGGACAAAGAGGTCATCTATATTCTTGAATGCTCGTGTAAAAAATATTACATAGGGGAAACGACAAGAACCATCCGAGATAGGATCAGGGAATATCTCACATGCATTGACGGGGCAATCTTGACACACATTTATATTCACATTTTAGAGAAGTTCATAAAAATAACCTTAAACACTTTAGATTCTGGGGCCTAATAAAGGCTAAACAAAATTGGAGGGGAGGTAACTTAGAAAAACAACTTTTAAAATTAGAGGCACAATTGATTTACAATATGGATACGATATATCCAATAGGACTGAATTCAGACTTGGATATTTCTCCTTTTATATATTAGTATCATTTTTTTATTTTTAATATTTATAATTGTGTTAAATCTATTTTCTAATTTTTTTTGTTTAATATGTTTACTGGTCCTGTATATTAATTGGAATTACCATGTGTCTGTTGGTAAAATATGAACAAATATAACAAAAGACTAAAGGAAGTCATATCCACCTTAAAATTAGAACATAGTTAAACATTCATTCCATACCACCTTAAATTAAAAAATCTGTCATCCAATCAGGAGAGCAAGAGGGGTTTAAAAAGCCAACAAGATGACACAGGCAAACATGTCTTGATAAAGCTTAAGGGTGAAACGCATTGACCTAGACAGTTTGTCACCTTTTTATCCTGTTTTTACTGAAGAATATACCGTCTACTGAGGAGTTCCCACTGGGAACGTTATACATCATTATCCGTTACAGCTTATAGAGACACTATTTGCCAACGATAGTCACTGTGTGTGACCGCAAAGACGTCTGTATTATCAGACATTGCTGAGGTCTCTGCTTCATATAGTCACCGAAAGTGACCGCAAAGAACCACTTAGTCACTGATAGTGACCGCCAAGTATTCCAGTCACCAGGAGTGACCACCAAGTGTGGCAAGTACATCTGACCACTGGGATCATTTGTTTAATACATCTAGTCACTGGTAGTGACCGCCAAGTTTTTCTACACTGACCCCAAGATTCTTGTGTTAAAGAAAATAATACACGCATCTGAGATATTTTACCTATTTGCATATCGGGAATCCTTGTGATACATAGTATCCTTTTCATTGCTAGCAATTCATCTGTCACCTGTTTTCAAGTTATTTTTTGTTATGTTTCATTGCTACAGTATCAATTTAATACTGCTACATCTAACGATTTCACGCTCTCCCTGGATGACGTCAGAGGCGTCACGCTAGTTCAACATAAAAGACTGCACCCAGGCCAAGGTCGGTAATGCCATAAGCTGTGTGCTAGCCGTAAGACTGATCCACTATGGTAATATCTTTTCTTAAAGTTACTTAGGATTTTGGATGTACTGACATCCTACGTTTACAGGTACTTTCTTTTTGACTTCTTTTTGACTTTTTATGCCTCCACTGTTTATTGGAAGTACCATAGCCCTTGGCATGATTGTCTCTTATTGATTTTATTGCTATTGTTATTAGCTTTTCTTAGATACGCCACCATACATTAATATAAGGAGCTATTTTATGCATAAGGGAGACGTCCCTTTTATGTTTTATTATTGTGTTATTAAATTGTATATATATTTTTTTACCTGCTATTCATTTAATTTTATTTTTATACAAATTACACACTTTCCTACACAGGTTTCCATTTAACTATTTACTAATTGGGTCCGTGCTTTTAGTGCTCACTCTTTCTTGTATATTCATGTCTCTGTTTAACCCCTTCAAACCTGAGGATACGTTGCTGCCTGATTTACTGTTAACAAACTTTGCTTGCTTTACCACGTCTCTGTTTAACGCTTTCAAACCTGAGGATTCTTTCCTGCCTGATTTACTGTTAATGAACTTTGCTTGCCTGACCACGTCTCTGTCTAACCCCTTCAAACCTGAGGATACTTTGCTGCCTGATTTACTGTTAACGAACTTTGCTTGCTTGACCACGTCACTGTTTAACCCTTTCGAACTTGGGTATACGTTACTGCCTGATATACTGTTAATGAACCTTGCTTACTTGACCACGTCTCAGATAATCCCTCTCTAATCTGAATCTACCTTATTGCTGGATCTTACGGTGCCAAATCCTTGCCTGCCTGACTACGTTTTATCCTGACCCCTTATCTTCAATCAAGCATCTTTGTGGTATTACTTGGGTTACGTGAGTAACATCTCACCTTGTATTATTCTTTTTCAGTGAGGCTGTCATGGGCTCAGGTTCTGATTTATACTCGGACTTCACCTAACCTGACAAGAACGAACAGAGAAAGAGGGTTGTCTAAATTCCTTCATGGCCTGAAGATTGAACTTCAAGGCACAAACCACACCCAGAAATACATTGTAAACATTCCTTCGACGAAGAAGAATTAGGACATAAGAAAGGAACCATAATCTCTTGATTGATGTTGCGAATTGACACAACCTTAGGAAGAAAACCTAACTTTTTTCGTAGAACAGCCTTATCGGCATGAAAACAACAGATAAGGAGGGTCGCATTGCAAGGCAGCAATCTCAGAGACTCTGCGTGCAGAAGCAATAGCTAGTAGAAAAAACGACCTTCCAAGACAACAATTTAATGTCTACTTCATGCATAGGCTCCAACGGAGCTCGTTGCAAAACCTTAAGGACAAGATTTAAACTCTAAGGAGGAGCCTTAGATCTAAACACAGGTCTCATCCCAGCAGAGCCTTAACAAATGGCTGCACATCTGGAAGCTTGGCAAACCTCTTGTGCAGTAACACAAACAGGGCCGAAAACTGTCCCTTCAGGGGACTTGCAGAAAAGCCCTTCTCCAGTTCATCCTGGAGAACAGAATAAGTAAGTCCTCCACACCTTATGATAGATGAGACGAGCAACCAGCGTAACAAGCTTGAATGAGAGTAAAGATAACTCTCTCAGAAAACCCTCTCTAGGACTAAGCGTTCAATCACCACGCAGTCAGCCTGATCCCTGCAACAAGGTAACTTCCACGGAAGAGATGATGACATCCCCACTAGATCCGCAAACCATATCCTTTGCGGCCAAGACGGAGCAGTCATAATCACTGACGCCTGATTGACTCTAGCCACTACACTAGGAAGTAGTGGTAATGGTCGGAAAAGATAAATTAGATTGAACCTCCAAGGCACCGCTAATGCATCTGTTAGCTCCGTCTCAGGATACCTGTACCTCGACCCCTATCTGGGTAGCTTGGTATTGAGACGTTATAAGACCTTCCTCTTGCAAATCTCTGCAAACACTCGGGATGGAGAGATCAATCTCCCGGATGAAAGGATTGTCTGCTGAGGAAATCAGCTTCCCAGTTGTCCACACCCGGAATGTGGATCGCTGACAGTGAACAAATGCAGGTCTCCCCCACACCAGAATCCGAGATACTTCCCTCATAGCTAGGGAGCTTCTCGTCCCCCCCCCCTGATGGTTGATGTAAGCCACCAATGATATATTGTTTGATTGGAATCTGATTAACTGGGACAAACCCAGCAGAGGCCAAGCCTTCAGAGCATTTTATGTTGCCCGAAAATCCAAAAAGAGATCAGGAGCTTTACCTCCTGAGATCAGATGCCCTGTGCCTTCCTGGCACCCCAAACAGTTCCCCATCCTGACAGACTCGTAACCATAGTCACAATCACCCAGGACTGTCTTGAGACGGATATACCTCAGAACAAGTGATCCGGACAAAATCACCAAGAGAGATCTGTTGAGACAGATCCGAATGATCACTGTTCCACTAGTTCAGCATGCGCAGTTGCAACAGTCTGAGGTGAAATCTGGCAAAGGAAATTATGTCCAAGCTGGACACCATGATACCAATCACCTCCATACACCGAGTCACAGATGGCCTTAAGGAGATCTGGAGGGCAAGACATGTTGAAGCTAGCTTGCAACATCTCTGGTCTGTACCCGAGAATTCTACCCTGGTACTTGATACAAGAGAACTCTAGATTATCTGAAATTCATGGGATCGAAGAAGACAGAGGAGATATTCCGAATGGTCCACTCTTCGAAAAAGTTCTTTTGCTAGACCAAGCGGAAGAGCAATAAACTGGAAGTGCTGGTCCAGGAATCTATAGTGGTCATGGACTATCGTGGTCAGGAGACTTAAAACCTATCTTGTAACCCTCAGCTATGACCTCCAGGACCCATGGATCCTGCACTTCCCTGAATCAAGTGATCCAGAAGAGGACCGGGGACCGCTCATTCATGCTGACATATACTCTGCTTGGATTTACTCCAGTACTGAGCCGGCTTCCAAGACCTCTTGGTTTGCTCTGGCTTAGCGGAGGACTGCTGACATGGGCTTTATCAGAACAAAAAGAACGAAAATTGTCCCTTAGATTAGTTCATACACTCTTGCGGTAGGAGGGCACCCTTGTCCGCTGTGACTGTGGAGATAATTGAGTGCAGGCCTGGACCAGACAAAATCATTCCCTTAAAGGGAGGGAAAAAGTCTAGACTTAGAAGTCATATCCGCAGACGATGACTTCAGCCAGAGCCTGACGGGCCTGAACAGAAAAGGCTGAAGCCATAGCATTCAAGCGAATAAACTACTTAATAGCAGCACAGATAAAAGAATTAACAACCCTCAAGGCCGTAAATTTTTTCTGAGTAATGTCGAGGGGATCCTCCACCCTGATCAAATCCTATAAGGATATGTTGAAAACATCTTTCTTAACAGAGTTTCCATCTTTTATCCATGGGCTCTTCAAACGAAGAACTATCCTCAAGCGGGATAGTAGTAAATTTAGCAAGGGTGAAGATAACGCCATCCCATTTAGGGACGGAACCTCATAACTCCATTGAGAGTCCAGGACCGGGGACAATTTGTTAAAGGGAGAAGAAGGGGAAAAAGGAATCCAATCCTGTCTCATTCATTCTTAATAATGTTTACCATCTAACAGGAGCAGGGAAGTATAAGGTACCACTCTGTCCTCAAACTCTATCCAATTTAGGAATTAAAGGTTCATCAGGCAATTTGGCCTCTGGGACCTCTGAATTTGCCAAAAACTTCCTTTAGAAGAAAGCGCAAATTCGTAAACTAAAGTCTGGTTCCTCCGCAGCTGGAGATTTAGAGGCAGCAGACTCCGACCCAGAATGTTCATACTCTGAAGTCTCAGAAAGAACTTCATCCTCGGATAACCCTCAGTTAAATCCAATAAATTATCTGATGTACTCTGGGAAGGAGTGCAATATGTAACCTTTCGCTTGCGCTTAGCAGGGCGAGGTAATGCATTAAAGGCCACAGACACCACTGTCTGAACTGTGCAGTAACGTCTGGTGAAAAAAGGCCCCCTCCAGATGGAGGATCAGCAATGCTACAGGAAAACTGCATGTGTAGAGATATAAGAATGTAGGGTAAGCACCTCACTGGACAACTCCTTAGAGGTGGACGGCTCCGTGGTATCAAACATGTTCGATATTATCACATTATCAAGGCATATGGAACATAATTGAGAGGGCGGAACTAAGGACTCTTCACCATATAAACAGGAATTACTCATTAGGAATAGAGGGAGTGCCCTCTTAAGTAACAGAATCCTCCATCGCTAATGCAATAACCAGAGAACTAGAGAAATTAAACATATTATTTTATTCAAAAAAACAGCATCTGTCAGGTTAGGAAATGTCCAGAAGAAGACCCAAATGCTAGGGCGAATTTAAACAACACCCTTGCACTCTGAGTTTAATCCAGGACGTGACCCCACAACAACCTCCAAAAAACAAGTACTCACGATATGGAGCAGGGTTAGCCTGTGCCAAAGTAATTCATGATATCAGCCAGATAGACTTCTGAATAAGGAACTGGTTTCGGGAAATGTCTTCCACAGTATCAGGAGAGCAGGGAGAGTCCACTTATACTCAGACAGAATAAGGGTAAAACAGGAAACAGTTAATAATGCAGGAGTAGGTCATTTGTTATCAGGCAGTCTGAAGGTTAACACTGTGTAGACAGTTTTTGCGGAGTATGCAACAGGTAATCAGGCAGTTTGAGGGTTAACACTGAGCAGACAGTCTTTGCAGAATATGCAACAGGTAATCAGGCAGTTTGAGAGTTAACACTGTGTAGACAGTCTTTGCAGAGTATGCAACAGGTAATCAGGCAGTTTGATAGTTAACACTGTGTAGACAGTCTTTGCAGAGTATGCAACAGGTAATCAGGCAGTTTGAGAGTTAACACTGTGTAGACAGTCTTTGCAGAGTATGCAACAGGTAATCAGGCAGTTTGAGAGTTAACACTGTGTTGTCAGAACTTGCAGAGGTAGCAACAGGTAAGCTGGTAGTTTGAAGGTTAACACAGATTAATCAGTACTTGTTGAGATTGGCAACAGGATATCAAGCAGTTTGAAGGTTTACACTGAATAATTGTATTTGCAGAGTTTGGAAACAGGTAAACATGCAGATTGAAGGTTTCACAGAAATAACAGTATTTGAATAGTTTGGCAGTACACAGAGTAGTCTGAATATGCAGGGTTTGCAGCAGGTAAACAGGAAGTTTGAAAGTTTCACAAAACAAACAGTACTTGCATTGTTTGGAGACAGGTAATCAGGAGGTTGAAGGTTAATCCAGCATAGTAAATCCTTGAAGAGATTGGCAACAGAAAAGCAGCAGTTAGAGAGATTCCTCAGCGAAATCCTATCAGAAGCCAAAAAGTTAACAAAGAAACTGGCACTGGAGAAACAGGAAGCCAAGAATAAAAAGCCTGGTTGTGACATCATCAGGAAGGGGTGGCTCAGACACCTGTCAATCAAGCACACAGAGAGGACTGCAGAGCTTGCCAGCAGCTGAGCGTGACAGTGCCCCCTCCTCAAGGACCCCTCCGGGGGACCCGACCGGGCCTGGCAGGGTATTTCTTGTGAAAAGACTTGACAAGAGCTGGAGCATGAACATGAGAGGCCGGTTCCCAAGATCGTTCAGAGATTGGATAACCCTTCCAATAGACCAGGTAGTACAGCCGATTGCCCCGTAGCTTGGAATCGAGAATCTGGCTGACTTCAAACTCAGAAGTTCCCTCTATGGAAAGTGGAGGAGGTGGTTTACTCTTGATAGAGTACCGATTGTAGTTGACTGGCTTGAGTAGGGAGACATGAAACACTGGATGGATCTTGAGAGTCTTGGGTAAGGCCAGGCGGTATGCAGAAGAACAAACTCTGGAAACAATTTGAAAAGGTCCAATGTACTTAGGACCCAACTTGGTACAAGGTTGTTTTAGACGTATGAATCTGGTGGATAAAAATACTCTGTCTCCAGTACGAAGTAAAGGAGCTTTGCACCTTCTGCGATCAGCATATTTCTTATGTCTTAAGGAAGAAGAGAGTAGATTTTGACGAATGAGTTGCCAGTGATTACTGAGATTTTTCACTATACGATCTGCTCCAGGGACTTCAGTAGAACTGGTAATCATAGGAAAGGTTCTAGGTTCAAATCCATAAGCTGCCTTAAAGGGAGAGGTCTGTAATGAGGCGTTATAACGTGAGTTGTGAGCTAATTCCGCCAAAGGCAATAACTGAGACCAGTTGGAGTGGTGATGGTCTACATAATGTCTTAGAAAAGATTCCAAGGCTTGATTTACACGCTCAGTCTGTCCGTTGGATTGAGGATGGTGTGCAGTAGAAAGTGATATGTTGATTCCGAAGTGTTTACAAAAAGACCTCCAAAATTTGGAAACAAATTGGACTCCACGATCTGAGACTATGTCAGTGGGAAAACCATGTAAATGAGATATATGTAGAACAAAGAGTTCAGAAAGTCTTTGAGCTGAAGGCAAGCCTGGAAGAGGTATGAAGTGAGCAGACTTGGAGAACCGATCCACCACTACCCAAATGGTCGTATTTCCAGCAGAAACAGGAAGATCTGTAACAAAGTCCATGGATAAGTGAGACCAAGGGTAATGAGGAATAGGAAGAGGGTGTTATAGACCAAACGGTCGATGAGAAGATTGTTTGTTCGAAGCACAAGAACTACAAGCAGCAATATAATCCTTAACATCCCTCCTCATAGTGGACCACCAAACATGCTGCTTCAGTTTCCACAATGTATTGGTTATTCCCGGATGACCTGCTGAAATGTTGTCATGAGCCCAACGTAGAAGCTTAAGACGTAATCCTTTGGGTACATACAGGATACCAGAAGGTAGTTTGCAAGAAGATGGTACCCAGACATGAGCAGCATGTAAAGCCTGTACTGGAAAAGAGGATACTTGAGCCAAAACTTTGACTGGACGTAGTATAGGTTCTGAATCCAATGGAGAAGGTTCAGAAGATTGGAACTGCCTAGATAAAGCATCTGCCTTGGAATTTTTTGAACCAGGAACATAGGAAAGTACAAAATTAAACCTGGAGAAGAACAAGGCCCACTGAGCCTGACGAGGATTGAGACGTGTAGCTGTTTGGAGGTATAAAAGATTCTTGTGATCTGTCAGAATGAAAAAAGGTTGACTGGTACCCTCTAACCAATGCCTCCATTCATCCAAAGCTAATTTTATAGCCAAAAGCTCCTTATTGCCCACATCATAATTTAACTCGGCAGGATTGAATTTTTTCGAAAAGAGCGCCACAGGATGTATCTTGCTGGTAGTCGGATCACGTTGGGAGAGAACAGCTCCAGCTGCTATAGAGGAAGCGTCAACCTCCAAAATAAACTGGAAATCAGGAATTGGATGACTGAGAAGAGGTGCAGAAGAAAAGGCTGATTTTAGCGTTTCAAAAGCCTGTACTGCCGAAGAGGACCAGTTATTACAATTTTGCCCTTTCTTAGTAAGAGAAGTGAGTGGAGACGTGATGTCAGCAAAGTTCTTTATAAACTTTTTATAGTAATTGGCAAAGCCAAGAAACCTCTGCAGGGATTTGAGAGTAGTTGGTCTGGGCCAGTCCTTGATAGCCGACAGTTTAGCAGGATCCATCTCAAAACCTGATTCAGAAATGATATACCCCAAAAAGGGGATGGTACTCTGATGAAAAGAGCATTTCTCCAATTTAGCAAACAGGGAATTGTCTCGTAACCTCTGAAGAACCAGTCTTACATGATGTACATGTTCCTGTAATGTTTTCTAATAGATTAGAATGTCATCGAGGTAAATGATAACAAATTGATTTAGATAATCTCTGAAGATTTCGTTGACAAAGTGCTGAAATACTGCTGGTGCATTGCAAAATCCAAATGGCATTACTAGATACTCGTAGTGACCAAATCTAGTGTTAAATGCCGTCTTTCATTCGTCTCCTTTACGGATTCTGACCAGATTGTAGGCCCCATGGAGATCTAACTTGGAAAAAATAGAAGCACCTTGAAGATGATCGAATAACTCAGAAATGAGCGGCAGAGGATAGCTGTTTTTGACAGTAATCTGATTCAAGGCTCGATAATCAATACAGGGACGAAGACCTCCATCTTTTTTCCCAATGAAGAAAAAACCTGCACCCACAGGTGAAGAGGAAGGACGAATGAATCTTCTGGCTAAGTTGTCCTTTATGTATTCCTCAAGAGAGAAATTTTCTTGACGAGAGAGGGGATAGGTCCTTCCCTTAGGTAGAGGAGCCCCTGAATACAATTCGATAGGACAGTCAAATATCCGGTGTGGAGGTAACGTCTCAGCCTCTTTTTTAGAAAACACATCACAAAAGGCATGATAGTAATTGGGCAATGATTCAGGAACTTCCACCATAGCTACGACAGGACAGGATGGTTTAGAGGGATTTTGCAGGCAATGTTTGAAACAGGTAGTTCCCCAGGAAATACGTTCTCCTTTAGACCATGAGAAAACTGGATCATGAAGCTGCAAAGAAGGTAACCCCAGAATCAATGGCATGTGGGGAGAAGGAATGACATCAAAATGAATAATTTCAGAATGAAGTATGCCCACAGTCAAAAGAAGAGGAATGGTAGAATGTTGTATGATACCAGTACCTAGAGGCTGTCCACTGACAGTAGTTACCTTAATTAACTGTTTCTTGGCTGGAAGAGGAATCCTGAGAGAGTCAGCAAAGTTTGAATCAATGAATACTCCAGCAGCTCCAGAATCGATGAGAGCTTGAGCTCGAAACTTGGTGTTTCCAAAAGAGATAGTTACAGGAACAAAAAGTTTAGAATTGAGGGAAGACATGGGATTCTGGCTTAACTCTGTCCCTCTATCAAAAGTTAAGCCTTGGCTTTTACTGGCCGGATAGGACAGTCCTTCAGTAAATGTCCTTTGGTACCACAATACAGACATAACCCAAGAGCATGCCTTCTATGGGGTTCAGCTTCTGACAATTTAATATCTCCTACTTCCATGGGTTCCACAGACTCAGGAGATTGGGAATTATTATTAGAAAGACTTGAGGTTCGAATAGGTGGACGAAAAGAAGATTTAACAAAGGATCTCCGATTCCTATCTCTCTCCTGAAGACGTTCAGAATGCCGGGCGTCAAGAGTAATACATAAATTGATAAGACCCTCCAATGAATCAGGGAGTTCCCGAAATACAAGTTCATCATTAAGGTGTTCGCAAAGTCCTTTGCGAAAGGCTGCCCGTAAGGCTCCATGGTTCCAATCAGTTTCTGTGGCTAAAGTCCTGAATTCAATAGCATATTGAGCTACTGAAAGGGATCCCTGTCTCAGATCCAACAATCCTTCCTCAGCAGCTGCAGACCACCCAGGCTTGTCAAAAACAGAAGAAAAAATGGACACAAATAATTCCACATCCTGTAGTAACGGATCATTCTTCTCTAAAAGAGGGGACACCCAGGCTAGAGCCTTACCCTTCAAGAGAGAAATAATAAAGGTGATTTTGGAAGTAGAATTGGAAAAAACTTGAGGATTGTTTCTGAAGTGTAAACGACACTGATTAAGGAATCCACGGCATTCTTCAGAATTACCGTCATATTTATCTGGAAGTGGGATTTGTAGTATATTCTGTCCAACAGTTTGAGGTGGATTAAAGACAGCATTGGTGCTAGTAGCAGTGGCAGCAGGAGTCACCGTCGCTTGAGAAGGAGCGGAGAGGTTATGTAGCAGAGCAGTAATCTGGTCAAGCTTGGAATCCAAAGATTGCAAATGAGCAGAATGATTTCCTAGAAGTTGCCCTTGTAGAGCCACAGCCCTGGATAACTCGTCAGGGTCCATATTATGGCCAGTTTGTACTGTCAGGTTAGGAAATGTCCAGAAGAAGACCCAAATGCTAGGGCGAACTTAAACAACACCCTTGCACTCTGAGTTTAATCCAGGACGTGACCCCACGACAACCTCCAAAAAACAAGTACTCACGATATGGAGCAGGGTTAGCCTGTGCCAAAGTAATTCATGTGAAGCCAGATAGACTTCTGAATAAGGAACTGGTTTCAGGAAATGTCTTCCACAGTATCAGGAGAGCAGGGATAGTCCACTTATACTCAGACAGAATAAGGGTAAAACAGGAAACAGTTAATAATGCAGGAGTAGGTCATTTGTTATCAGGCAGTCTGAAGGTTAACACTGTGTAGACAGTCTTTGCAGAGTATGCAACAGGTAATCAGGCAGTTTGAGGGTTAACACTGAGCAGACAGTCTTTGCAGAGTATGCAACAGGTAATCAGGCAGTTTGAGAGTTAACACTGTGTAGACAGTCTTTGCAGAGTATGCAACAGGTAATCAGGCAGTTTGAGAGTTAACACTGTGTAGACAGTCTTTGCAGAGTATGCAACAGGTAATCAGGCAGTTTGAGAGTTAACACTGTGTTGTCAAAACTTGCAGAGGTAGCAACAGGTAAGCTGGTAGTTTGAAGGTTAACACAGATTAATCAGTACTTGTTGAGATTGGCAACAGGATATCAAGCAGTTTGAAGGTTTACACTGAATAATTGTATTTGCAGAGTTTGGAAACAGGTAAACATGCAGATTGAAGGTTTCACAGAAATAACAGTATTTGAATAGTTTGGCAGTACACAGAGTAGTCTGAATATGCAGGGTTTGCAGGAGGTAAACAGGAAGTTTGAAAGTTTCACAAAACAAACAGTACTTGCATTGTTTGGAGACAGGTAATCAGGAGGTTGAAGGTTAATCCAGCATAGTAAATCCTTGAAGAGATTGTCAACAGAAAAGCAGCAGTTAGAGAGATTCCTCAGCGAAATCCTATCAGAAGCCAAAATGTTAACAAACAAACTGGCACTGGAGAAACAGGAAGCCAAGAATAAAAAGCCTGGTTGTGACATCATCAGGAAGGGGTGGCTCAGACACCTGTCAATCAAGCACACAGAGAGGACTGCAGCGCTTCCCAGCAGCTGAGCGTGACAGCATCCTTATACCCCAATGGCTGGGGCACTCACCACCTCCTATGACCCAGAGAGTACAGAGATTTATGACTCCTCTCTGATAGACACTCGATCAGGAAAAAGGTAATAAATCACATGGTGCACAATGCAGGACCGTCCCTGCTATGTAAAAGTGCACCAAGCTTGTAAACTGCATGGCTCTCAAAGTGAAAGTGAAACCTGTATATTCCATAACAGCCTATGAGCCAATAACATCTCACACATAAAAGCAGCATAAAATCAAATAAACATATAAGATTATTCCCCCCCCTGTTCAATAATCCCCCTAATGAGATATTAATCCTTGATTCTATAGATAAAAGGAGTCCCACTGTGACCCTGTCTTCTTGCGTTATCATACATGTATAAAATATTAAACAATCTTACCAGAATCTAAGCCGTTGAACAGGAACATGGCCCTTCAAGTGTGACAGATGGTAGTATCGCTTCTGACATGGACTTGAGTGAAAAAAGCAGGCAGCGAAACTTGTCAATGCTGATTGCCTATGGCGCTGATAATATGAGTCATAATGGTTTTGCAGAGAGACTCTCCCTGTATCTTCGGACTCTAACTTTCATCCATACTCTTACTGAGAGGCTGACAGGACTACTTAAAACTCCAGTCCCATCTCGAAGAGTACTACTATAAGAGACTACTCCGAAATCTTCTAGCACTTCTCTGCCAACCTTCTTTGACGAAAGGCAAAGAATGACTGGGGTTATGAGGAAGTGGGGGAGGTATTTAAGCTTTTGGCTGGGGTGTCTTTCCTACTCCTGGTGGCCAGGTTCAGTATTTCCCACAAGTAAGGAATGCAGCTGTGGACTCTTCCCATATTAAGAAGAGATGGAGCTCACCTAGCCTTCAGAAGCCTGTTTGACCTTTGGACTCAGCTTCCTTTTTTCCTCATTTCATCTTCTTCCCATATTAAGATGGAAATCCCAAGAGGTGAAATATCTGCCACTTCCTATACTCCAGTACATCCCTCCAACAAACACTGTACTCTGTTTGGAAATGTGCTTCAACTCGGTCTGAGAACCCCTCTCATTGAAGAATCATATGCATATCTTCATTCTACAACCTCCTCCAGTGGAGGCAAAGACAAGACTGAGGTACCTGTGAGGTGGGAGGGGTTTTATAGAGCTCTTGGGGTTTGGGAGTCTTTGCCTCCTCTTAGTTGTAGGGAATTCCCAGGAGTAATGGATCATGGGCTCTCACCACCTGCAAGAAACAAACTAATGCACAAGCCTAGTACTGGGGCTTCATAGAACTGACATTACTTCTTATAGAATCTCATAAGCCCAGAGAGCTTTATAGAATGGGAACCTAGGTGTGAAAATGCTCTCTCAGCTTTTGCTTCTCAGTGAGTTTCCAAGGAATGGTATATATTTTACTATGAAAGAATATTAAATGCAGGCTTTTTTAATATAAAGAAACAACATGATTACTTAGGAAACATTCTGATCTGACTACCTCCTTTTGCAACAGTGCTTAATCAAGCAGATTTGTTTGTTTCTATGTTCTTATGCTGGAACAAATTAGTTTTTTAAAAATGTATTTTGGAATAAAAAAAACACTCAAAGCACTCAGAACACGAATTAATTTGTTCACAACCCAATGTGGTATGTTAAGTACTTTTACCTACACAGCATCATTTGTACAGCATTATATTCGGTAATTAAATGTTGCAAAGTGCTTGGAGGCAGCTGTATTGTTTGAAAATTGCTAGAGAAATGTCAGTCTGTTCATTTGTCATAATAAACTCTGCATGTTCTAATTGTAACCTTAAGATATTTACTTTGTTTATAGGAAGAATAGATGCTGTCACATACAGCAACACTTAAGATTTGACTGTCAATATTCAAATAATATATTAAACTTTTTTTTTTTAAATTTCCATTTCAACAAAGGTATTTGCAATAACTAAAAAAAACAAGTGTAATCAATATGTCATAGTGAAACTATTCTTGACAATATATGCTGTAGTTGTACCCAAACGCAGGATTCTCTCCTGTTCCCCATCAGGATATGTAGTATTAAAACAATCTTTATCTGATTCTGGGCAAGATTACGAGTGGTGCGCAAGCTTCATCGGGTTTATTGCGGCTGTTTCCGCCGTGTACGTAGTTGAAAGTAAACTTGTTCGCTCAAGCACAATTGAATTTAACGCATCAGGTTATCGCAAACTCAGAGTTCTGGTTAACTGTTATGCTCGAATAAAAAGTGTCACAAAAAACATCAAAATTGCATTTAAAAGTACAGTTACACTCATTATAACACTGTCTGATACAAATTATTTTTTTAAAAATTAACAAACATACTTAAAATATATAGATATATTCTATGGATTATTTAGAATATTTTACAGTATGTTTAATAATTTATATATATTTTTTTAATTATTATTATCATTTTTTTGTAGAGCGCCAACAGAATCTGCAGCGCTTTTTTAATATTGTATATGTAATATTTAAATAAGAATAATCTGTTTTCATGCACACTAACCTGACCTTAATATCTAAATTGAGAAATGTGATGTGCAAAAACAAAGAAAATAATGTACTTTTTACAATAAAATATATATTTGATACTGTTCATGTAAAATACATTTCTATATCTGTATATCTATAGGAATAGATATGCAAGTATAGGTATATACTGTATATATATATATATATATATATATATATATTTATATATACACACACAGTATATATATATATATATATATATATATATATATATATATTTAAGAATAAAAAGGACGTTATCCTGTAAACAAAGAACATTGGAATTTGAAATATGTACAGTAAATATACAGTAAAAAACATAAACACAAATACATCAGTACACACATATATACATATATAATACATATATATATATATATATATATATATATATAAATTATATGAAGTGCATAACTTTTTTTCTTTAACCCACCGTGGTACATAAGCTATTTATTTGGATAACATTAATTCCCCTTGATACTCACTCCCACCTTTATAAAATTCCATGCATATACCCAGGGACTAACGTCCTGCTGCTACACTGTACTTCATACCGGGTCAGTATCCAGAAAAGGGATTTGGAGAGTGAGGAAAAGGGGACTATGTTTGGGAACATATTTATCAAGCTCCGAATGGAGCTTGATGTCCCGTGTTTCTGGCGAGCCTGCAGGCTCGCCAGAAACAGTAGTTATGAAGCAGCGGTCACAAAGACCGCTGCTCCATAACCTGTCCGCCTGCTCTGAGCAGGCGGACAGACATCGCCGGCAATCAACCCGATCGAGTACGATCGGGTTGATTGACACCCTCCCTGCTGGCGGCCTATTGGCCGCGAGTCTGCAGGGGGTGGCGTTGCACCAGCAGCGCTGAATACAGTGAGCGTATTGCTCGCCGTATTCAGCGAGGTCTGTCGGATCAGGTCCAACAGACCTTGATAAATAGAGGCCTGGCCTTCGTGTTTATTACTATACTATTGCCTTGCATATACCTCATAAGTTTCTGAGGTTAAACCAGGTGAGTGACCTTGTACACAACACATGCAAACTGGTTGAAACAATCTGCACTAGGAGCACACCCCTTTTTTCTAACACCTGATCATTTTATTAGACAGTGCTATTATGAGTGTACCTGTACTTTTAAATGTATTTTTTTATGTATTTTGTGATACTTTTATTGAAGGTTAAAAGCTAAGCAGAGCTCTCAGATTGCGCTAACCCGACGCACATTAAATTTAATTGCACTTGAGCAAACACGTTTACTTTTAACTTGTAAAACTTGCGCTACTTCTGACATGAGCAAACACCCGCAATAAACCTGATATTGCTTGCGTGCCTCAGTTAGCGTGCCATTCATAATCTGGCTTATAGAGTATTAAGTTAAACCAACAGGAGGAGGCTAGAAACCGGTCCCTGCAACACCTGTGGCAGGCCTGTGACAAACTCCCATAGTCTTGTGCAACTACCTATACAATAAAGACATCCCTCTGTCCAGACAGTATCTCTCTAAGGGAAAATGGGCCTCAAATCGGTCTGAGCACCAATCTTACAAACATCTGGAGCACCTTCCTTCTTTACCTTCCTCCTACAAGGGCAAAGACAAGACTAGTTTCTAGTAAGGTGGGAGGAGTTTAAAGGGCTCTGGGTGTTCTAAAATCTTTGCGTCCTCCTAGTGGCCAGGAGTATAATTGCCAGGAGTAATGGATTGTGGACTCTCACCACCTTTATGAAATAAATATAAACCTTTATTCCAAACAATAAGACCAAACGACTGCAGTGGAAAAATAGGTCAGGGCACAGCTTGTGCATTACAAAAGTTTTCAAGGTAAAGGTAATGATTTCACAACTGTAATGTATTTGATTGATCTTAGCAAAGCTCTCCATGTATGCGGCTAATTTTTAAACCTGAAATAGCTGGTTGTGCTCAGCCATAATTAGTATTTCAATACCTATGATTGGACATAGATAATATTAGCAAGTCTGCTTTACCTGCAGGCCGGGATAAGACCTAAAATACAAACATAAAGGGACAATTTCACATACATTTAATACACTGCAGTAGGTATGACATGCCATTTGGAACACATTAAGGGGAAACTAATGTTATCATACAGTATTCCTTTAAATTACTGTTAAAGGGATATGAAACCCAACATTTTTCTTTCATGATTCAGACAGAGCATACAATTTTAAATAACTTTCCAATTTACTTATATTATCAAATTCATTCTCTTGGTATTATTTCTTAAGAGAGCAGCAACACATTATTGGGATTTAGCTGAACACATCAAGTGAGCCAATGACAAGAAACATTTATGTGTAGCCACAATTAGCATCTAGATCCCAGTAGTGTGTTGCTGCTCATGAGCCTACCTAGGTACACATTTCAACAGAAGGAAGCACATTAGATAATACAAATACATTGTAAACTGTTACGCATGATCTGAATCATGGAAGAGAAATGTGGTGTTCCAAGTCCCTGTAAATACAATAGAATTGCATAATCAACACATACATAATAAAAAGACAGTGGGATAACATTTACTTTCAATTTCAAATGAGAAGTACTATTTTTTTAGGCAAATTTAAATTTTTTGATTAATTTTCCTGTCCTTGGTATGATGTGACAGGCATTAGCCAATCACAGACTGTGCACAATTTGATAATGGAAGTAAATTTGAAATCTTTTATTGCCTGCTCTATCTGAATCATAAAAGTTACTTTTGATTTTCATGTCCCTTGAAATATTTTAAAAGTCTAACTTTTATTACATAACACACACTTTGACCTGACTCACAATTGGCATTCCAGTGTTTACCAAGGCTGTTCAATGGGGTTGATGTCAGGGCTCTGTTCAGGCCACTAGAGTTCCTCCACGCCATACTCATCATGCCATGACTTCATGGACCTCACTTTGTACACAGGGTCACAGTCATGCTCTAACAGGAAAGGGCCTTCCCCAAAAGATGAACAAAAAAATTATAGAGCTAAAAAAAATCTTAAGCCAAAGAACGGAGTGAGAGAGGATGCTGCTTCCGACCCACTCCGCTTCAAGTCCACCTAAAGTGGCAGTTAAGAAGCAGTGGTCAGATACGATCAGGTTAATTGACACCCCCTGCTAGCAGCAGATTGGCCGTGGATGTTCAGGGGGCGGCATTGCACAGGCATTTCACGAGAAATGCTTGTGCAAATATAAATGCAGACAGTGTATGCTGTCAGCATTTATCAATGTGTGGAGGACATGATCTGCTACAGTGGATCATGTCCGCTTGCACTATAATAAATTGGCCCCAGTGAGTGTACAAGATATATCAATTATGTAAATGTCTAGTAATAGAAATATGCCTTATATATAAAAAAAACAGTCACCATACACAGAAGTATGTGTACCATCCAACTTCAGAATAAACCCTGATTGGTGCTGCTGTGAATCTGATTGCAGGTTCTCCTTCCACAAGCCCAAAACTTCAAATTCTAGCACAACCACAAAAAGATACATTGTATCTAAATTCAAGAAAGGTGTGTCATTGTCTCTAATATTTCATCCTGGATGTCCTCTTAAGCTAAATCTTTCCAAAACTGAGCTCCTTATTTCCCCGATCTTCCAAAATATCTGCCCCCATTTTTCTATTACTCTAACCCCACATGCCCGATGTCTTGGGGGGTCACACTTGACTCAGATATTTATTTCACTCCCCACATCCAGTCGCCTCCACCTTAAAAACATCTCCAGAATTTACAACTTCTTCACACAAACACAACTAAGACTTTAATCTCTTCTCTCATAATTTCCCACTTTGACTATTGAAACTCTAGCCTCTCTAGCTGTCGTCTATCTCCCTTACAATCCATTATAAATGCCTCTGACAGGCTGATCTTCCATACAAAAAAAAGAAGAAAGGGGCGCCTCATAGTGAACTCCATAAACGCATGTATTGGGAATAGATAAAGAATAAAACTCACAATTGAGATGGCACTTGTGAAAGTGCAAACAGGCAGGCTGACAATCGCAGTAGTCAGCTCACTGGATACTTGTCCCGTATCAGTGGTGACTGAGGGATTTCTCCTGCGTTTAGGTGGATGAACTCTCCGGTCCCTCAATGTCCGGCCAGGAATGAACCAGTGTAAATAACACAACAAGCTCAAATGGATAATGTGCTGGAAAAAAGTCACTTGTAAAATGATCGCATATATATGCGATTCCGTAGAAGTAAAAGGCAGACTCCTCCGTAATAGAGCTTAAAAACAAGGTTTATTGTTGCTTGCAACGCGTTTCTCAACCATAAGCACGGTCATTTCATCAGGCAAAATACATATAACAACAGATAAAAAGCCGCTTTCTTTAAGCAGCCACATTGGATTTTATTGGCTATCCAGAGTTTTCAAATCATCCTATAATGTGTGGAGGTTAAGTCTGAAGGTGTCTGTGAATTGGTGGGATTAATTGACTGAAATGGGTTGAATAACAAATGTAAAAACAATAAAATATATCATCGTGAATGTGTAAACCTGCAATATTGCCGGTTCCGTTTGAATTTTTTTTTTTTTCGTGTAAATAATATTAATCATAAAATAATCTAAAAAGATTTATGAATGCAATTGTGGATATTTGAAGAACTGCTAGAAGTTATAAAAAACAATGTGTTACAAATCACATATTGCAGTATTTGGAAATTGTACCTTATTCGTATCACTTAAAAAAAAAAATTGTAATAAATTTATATATAGACACATTAAGAAAAAAATAAAAAATTTTAGTGTCAAAGATAGTTCCTAATATCTATTGAATAAAACCAATCTGATAAAATAAAACAAAAAGCATTTTAACCAAAAATACAATGTTTGTATTGGATGACCGAATGGGTCTGACTAAGAAGTTTTTGTCTCAAATTTTTTCATCCACCAAAAATGTGTAATAGAGGTATAAGTGTTGTGTGAATGATGTTTGCATGCATAGAAATAATGTGTGTACTCAAAATGTAAATAAATTGAAGGTATAAACTGGTTCAAAAATAGGATTACTTGACAATGAGTATCTATTTATCTACAAACCAATGTTGAAATTATACCATTTGGGTACATAGAAATGAGAGAGAATTATAAATCACAATAAATTATCTATTAATTGTATTGTGGTGGAAAAATATATAAAACATGGTGAGTACTGGAATATCCTGCAAATGGATCTATGTTGTAAAAAAATAATAATGTTGGTACCTGTGCAAAGAGAGTAGAGAATTTTTCGCAGGACTGTCATATACACTGGTTTATAATATATGACGTGTTTGTAAATTAATGTGAAATTGGAGATATATAATGTTAGAAATATGAAAAAACTGGTGAAAGAAATTAATGCATTTGGTGAATATTGTGTATATGTGATATAAGAAAAGCTGAACTTTGAACTTAGGTGTCAATTCAATGCTGCTAGGTCTACATTGGCAATATGTTCAAAATTGTTGTTAATATTAACAGATTCACTTGAAAACTTGCATTACAAAAATATTTTGCTGAGAAAAAACTAAAAAATATGCAAATAGAACCTACACTCGCACAAAGTATCACTACTGATTCCACTATCTCTAGCTCTGCTCACACCTGCAATGATATTGAAAGCCTTTCTACACATTTACATAGTGACATTTTACATACAGGCCTTAGAAATAAATCTAATTTTAATCCCCCCAATAAATCCAATCAATATATTGAACTATTTCAAGATCTAGTCATAGAGGACTTAGACAAAATGACTAAAACTGATATGAAAAAAAGCTTCTATATGAGTATGGGGGAAAAGAAAGCTCTTAGAGACCTGCAAAAAACTCCAAAATTATATGTGATGCAGATAAGGGTGGAGGGATTATTATCCAAAATATCGAGGACTATCATACAGAAGCACACAGGATACTTGATGATCCAGAATATTATAGAACCTTTCCCAGGGATCTCACCCCCTTTTATTTGAAAAATTATAATCTTTTAATAGACAAAGGTTTCTCATTGGGAGTTCTAGATAAAGAAGAAAAATGCTTCCTGAAAATTACCAAAACCACTATTGCACACTATTATCATTTACCTAAAATTCACAAAAACAAAAAACCCTCCAGGGCGTTCCATCATCGCTGGTATAGGCAATCTCACTTATAATTTATCTGCTTATATTGATTATTTTTTACAAACATTTGTTATTTCTCTACAGTCTTATATTAGAGACAGTTCAGATTTACTAAATAAGTTAAAAAGTATAAAAAATACAGAAAATGATCTATTATTGATCAGTTAAGATGTGAGTGCTTTATACTCCAATATTTCACATACTTTGGGACTAATAGCTATCTCCTACTATTTGGAACAAGATTTTTACATGCCTACCGAACAAAAGGCATTTATATTAAAAAGTATCGAATTCATTTTGCAACATAATTATTTTTTGTTTCAAGATGTATTCTATTTGCAGTTGAAAGGAACGGCCATGGGAACCAAGTTCGCCCCCAGATTTGCCAATTTGTTCATGTTTTTTTTTAAGAACATTACATTTGGACACTCATATGGACAGGGGGCGAACTTGGTTCTCTATGGCCGTTACATAGACGATTCGATTTTTGTTTGGAGAGGAGACCCGCAATCAGCACAGAATTTTGTCACCCATCTTAACACTAACCATTTAGGCTAGTCTTTTACTGCCAATATACAGATGCATACTATCGAATACTTGGATCTTATTTTTAGTTGGGATAAAAATTTTGGCATAGAATCCCAAAGGTATTTTAAATCTGTTGACAGCAACAGTTACCTAGAGTATACTAGCAACCACCACCAAGGGTGGATTAATAATATCCCTTTCAGCCAATTTAGAAGAATTCGAAGAAACTGTTCTCAATTTGAAGTGTTTATAGAACAAAGTAAAATTATCTATCAAAGGTTTATTGATAAAGATATCAGAGAGAAATTTTAGATCAAGCTCTTGAAAAAAATATCAACTTAGACTTAGACAGTTTTTTTTTTTAACACCAAGTCCAAACAGAACAAACCAGATCATAATGATAAAATTATGTTCATCACTAAATATAATGTTAATCACAAAAAAATCTGTCATAACATCAATAAACATTGGCACATTATTAAAGGAGATCCTATTTTGAGAAACAACCCATGACAGTTTATAGAAGAGCTCCTACTTTAAGGAACATTTTAGCACCCAGTAAAAGGGTTAAACATATAAATGGAAATAGACCATTGCAACCAGCCAATAATCATATGAGAAATCCATTTGGTCAAAAAAAGGAATCTACAAATGCAACAAGAGGTTGCAATGCTTACAAATGTATCAAAGCAGGAGCAAAAACTTTAACCTCCACCCATTCAGGGGAAACTTTTGAAATCACACAAGTTTTTAATTGTAAATCTAGATACGTAGTGTATCTTATAGAGTGCTTGTGTGGCCAATAATATTTGGGACGCACTTCTAGAGTCATGAGAATCCAATGGGGCGAACATTTTAGAAATTGCAAAAATAAAAAAATTAAACATAGTATCCCCAATCACTGTTTGAATGCACATTCAAGCAATCCTTATATATACACATTTTTGCCGATAGATCATGTTCCAAAATCCGCAGACTACAATAGGCTAATAAGATTAAACCAAAGAGAAACCCTTTGTATCCAAAAATTGCATACCCTCTACCCCCTTGGTCTAAATTCCAATGTAGGGGGCGGAGCCAACTGCAGTGCTGGTCGGACGTGTCTTGGTGCAGCACCCGGTTCCAGGATCCTAATTTAGGGGTCTTTTCGCACACTACAGTAACCTTTTTGTGACTAGCATCTACTTGAATGGACCCATGAACTGTTAACTTGCCGTTATTAACTCTAAAGGATCCGGAGACACTGCACCAATCCACCACTACTGTCCTATACTATAGAGTCGAGAGGGCCGGCCGCCATATTAAGGAAGCTAAATTTTCCTTGCAGATCTCTAGCCATCTACTTAGCATCAAGGCAGCTGAAATTATATTCTTCCTTAAAGTCTACTATCAAGCTAGTAATATGGAGATCTGGTCCTGCTTTCTAGAGGAACTGAGGCAATTGCTTGAAAACCATCATGCTACCCTGGCTGACAAGCTGTACGCAGCACCTTACAGTAATAACGTCTGTCAATCCTGGCAGCCCGATCTAGAGGAGCCCATCTTGCCTGAACGGGACGGGGGTGGTGCTATGGGGCCCCGGTGTTTACCCCCTGCCTGTAGCGTACTAACGGAAGATTGGGTTGTCACTATAACAAAGGACTCAGCTCACCTTGTTTATGCGACAGACGGAAGATTAGAGAATGCCGCCAAACTGTCAGAAGTCATGCCCCACGCTTGTACAATCGCATCAACAGCCCTCAAATCAGCCCTAGTGAGTGACCACAGTGGCCGAACCCTAAAGCTACGCAGCGCATATCTACCTGCAACAATAATGAACCCACATGTTCTCCTGTACTCCTCAGAGCATGCCTCACCGACTCCATTACAAGCTTGTGCAGCTTTCTATGCATTCTCTTCCCCTCTGAGAAGTTGGGATCCCGGTGGTATGTTGCGATCTCTGAACCGGTCTGGGCACATCCCTGCTGTGATCAGAACAGGCGTAGGTTAGTTTGGTCATTGCTCCAGCGCACATATTAAGTGAAATTTTTATGGGGACAGAGACATCCTATGTGCTCGTTATATACAGTGTATTATTTCTCTATGACTGAACAGCGAGCCTTTCCCTGCTATGGTGCTTGTACACAGCATGGCACAGTATGTGCCTATTCGTTTTTATAAACCAAATGAGTGCTGACCTCTAAGCATCATGGCAACCACAGGATGTAGACTAGTTTACTCAGACTGTGCCATATCCATAGCTTGGCCTCCCTTCTGCACCGCACTTATGTGGCCCATGGCATGAGGCTATGCTTTTCATATTTATATCTGCATGTTTTGTTATACTATAATCATATATATAGCAGTATAATTAATGTTATGATTATATGACTGCTCCTGCCTGCAGGTTTGAGGATCTTGTTTGTCAAAGTTCTCTGAATATTCATCTACATTTTATTACAGTATACTATGCTCACAAATTGCTATTTAAAGTGGGGTATATCTGTTTTCTTACATGTTATTTGTTATTAATAGTGAATAAGCTACGATAATTAGGGCTAGTAGGAATGTATGTCTAGTCATTGCTTTAAAATTTGGTTCTTCACACTTGCTAAAGTACAGCTAAACTATCATCTCCCTATTTATCTCTGAGCTTCAGAGTTGAGTATTGACCCTTACATATGTCCCTGGGGCTTCAGTATAACTATTAGACATGGCGTGCGACTGCCTGCGGCCGGGGCGGCGTGACGCCCATGCTCCACAAATGCACAGCTCAGGGGAAATATTGCAGTTATAGCCTTGTACCGCAGCGCTCACCAAATTGTGCACGCAATGTTTATAATGTACTTTGCGGCAAGGCTCTAGATAAGCTATCTATGCTACATTCCGTACATATTTAATCTCACAAACTTAAATCTACTATGAGGCCCTTTTGTCTCCTTAACATGCTAAAAAGAAAGGGTATGTTTAATTTTGCTCATATTATCTGCCTAATACTACTAGAAAGACGCTCCCATAGTAACCTTCAAATCTTTAGTTGCCAACATATAGCATAAACCCTTGAGGGTTGCCCTATTTATCTACAGCTGATACCCTACAATTCAACGGCTTCCTGCGCTATATATTTACTAATAGTATTCAACCCACCACCTCCCCCCCCCCACTATATATAATATGCCTCCTAATTAAGGGGGATTAACTATGTGGCTTATCTTGCCCATGCCACGCCATAAATACCTCCCTAACACTCTTCTTTACATATCACCACAGAGATGGCTCTAACCACTACATATTCTTCAGCAGGTCTGATTATCATAACTTTTCAGAAGAGTCTCTGTTGTGGTTATCACTTGGTATGTTAATTATCACCCTAAACTACGCTAATAGGTCTAAACATTAGGCCATTTTTTAGGCCATGTTAAAAAAAAAAAAAAAAAAAAAAAAAAAAGGTGAGAGGTTCCAGTCCTCGGTATTGTATTATCTATACTGTAAATTGTTTTTTGCTTGACTTATGTTATTTTACATAATTTGTATTACTCTGCACAACCTCAATAAAAAAAAATAAAAAAAAATAAAATAAATTCCAATGTAGACCTAGCAGCATTCAATTGACACCTAAGTTCAAAGTTCAGCTTTTCTTATATCACATATACACAATATTCACCAAATGCATTCATTTCTTTCACCATTTTTTTCATATTTCTAACATTATATATCTCCACTTTCACATTAATTTACAAACACATCATATATTATAAACCAGTGTATATGTCTTGTGAAAAATTCTCTACTCTCTTCGCACAGGTACCAACATTATTATTTTTTCACTAACTGATTCAAACAACATAGATCCATTTGCAGGATATTCCAATACTCATCATGTTTTATATATTTTTCCACCACAATACAATTAATAGATGATTTATTGTGATTTATAATTCTCTCTCATTTCTATGTACCCAAATGGTATAATTTCAACATTGGTTTGTAGATAAATAGATACTCATTGTCAAGTAATCCTATTTTTGAACCAGTTTATACCTTCAGTTTATTTACATTTTGAGTACACACATTATTTCTATGCATGCACACATCATCCACACATTATTCACACAACACTTATACCTCCATTACACATTTGTGGTTGATGAAAACATTTGAGACAAAAACTTCTTAGTCAGACCCATTCGGTCATCCAATACAAACATTGTATTTTTGGTTAAAATGCTTTTTGTTTTATTTTATCAGATTGGTTTTATTCCATAGATATTAGGAACTATCTTCGACACTAAATTTTTTTATTTTTTTCTTAATGTGTATATATATATATATAAATTTATTACAAATTAAGGCCTAGATTACGAGTCTTGCTTTAGGCTTAAAAAGCAGCGTTGGCCGGTCCCAACGCTGCTTTTTAACGCCCGCTGGCATTACGAGTCTTGCAGGTACAGGTGTACGCTCACTTTTTTGGCCAGACTCGGAAATACCTCAAATCCACTTACGTCAATTGCGTATCCTATATTTTCAATGGGACTTGCATAGAGCCGGTATTACGAGTCTGACAAAAAGTGAGCGGTAGCCCCTCTCCTGTCAAGACTGGTACCGCATTTAAAAGTCAGTAGTTAAGAGTTTTACACTACAACGCTGTAGCATAAAACTCTTAACTAAAGTGCTAAAAAGTACACGAACACACATAAACTATGTATTAACCCCAAAACTGAGGCCCTCCCACATCGCAAACACTCTAAAAAAAATGTAACCCCTAATCTGCCGAACCGGACATCGCCGCCACTATAATAAATATATTAACCCCTAAACCGCCGCACTCCCGCATCGCAAACACTATTTAAAAATTATTAAGCCCTAATCTGCTGGCCATAATATAGCCGCCACCTACCTACATTTATTAACCCCTAATCTGTCGCCCCCAATGTCGCCGCCACTATAATAAAGTTATTAACCCCTAAATCTAAGTCTAACCCTAACCCAACCTAATTTAAATATAATTTAAATAAATCTAAATAAAATTACTACAATTAACTAAATAATTCCTATTTAAAACTAAATACTTACCTGTAAAATAAACCCTAAGCTAGCTACAATGTAACTATTAGTTATATTGCAGCTAGTTTAGGGTTTATTTTACAGGTAAGTATTTAGTTATAAATAGGAATAATTTATTAAATGATAGGAATATTTATTTAGATTTATTTAAATTTTATTTAAGTTAGGGGGTGTTAGGGTTAGATTTAGGTTTAGGGGTTAATAACTTTAATATAGTGGCAGCGACGTTGGGGGCGGCAGATTAGGGGTTAATAACTATAATTAGGTGGCGGCGATTTTGGGGGCAGCAGATTAGGGGTTAATAAGTATAATTTAGGTGTCAGCGATGTTGGGGGCAGCAGATTAGGGGTTCATAAGTACAATGTAGGTGGCAGCGGTGTCCGGAGCGGCAGATTAGGGGTTAATAATATAATACAGGTGTTGGCGATGTCGGGGGCGGCAGATTAGGGATTAATAAGTGTAAGATTAGGGGTGTTTAGACTCAGGGTTCATGTTAGGGTGTTAGGTGTAGACATAAATTTATTTTCCCCATAGGAATCAATGGGGCTGCGTTAGGAGCTTTACGCTGCTTTTTTGCAGGTGTTAGGATTTTTTTCAGCCGGCTCTCCCCCATTGATTCCTATTGGGAAATCGTGCATGAGCACGTTCAGCCAGCTCACCGCTAACGTAAGCAGCGCTGGCATTGAGGTGAGATGTGGAGCTAAATTTTGCTCTACACTCACTTTTTTTGCGGTTAGCGCCGGGTTTGTAAAAACCCGTAATACCAGCACTGTCTGTAAGTGAGTGGTGAGCATAAACTGCTCGTTAGCACCGCACCCCTGTTAACACAAAACTCTTTATGTAGGCGTAATTTTTTAAAGTCATACGAATAAGGTAACATTTCCAAATACTGCAATACGTGATTTGTAACACATTGTTTTTTATAACGTCTAGCAGTTCTTCAAATATCCGCAATTGCATTCATAAATATTTTTAGATTATTTTACGATTGAAATTATTTACACGAAAAAATTATTTTTTTCAAACAGAACCGGCAATATTGCAGGTTTACACATTCACAATTATATATTTTATTGTTTTTACATTTATTTTTCAACCCATCGAAGAGTCAATTAATCCCACCAATTCACAGATACCTGCAGACTTAACCTCCACACATCATAGGATGATTTGAAAACTCTGGATAGCCAATAAAATCCAATGTGGCTGCTTAAAGAAAGCGGCTTTTTATGTGTTTTATACGTCTTTTGCCTGATGAAACGACCGTGCTTATGGTCGAGAAACACGTTGCAAGCAAAAATAAACCTTGTTTTTAAGCTCTATTACGGAGGATTCTGCCTTTTACTTCTACAGAAGCGTGTATATATATGTGATAATTTTACAAGTGACTTTTTCCAGCACATTATCCATTTGGGCTTGTTGTGTGATTTATCGAGTACGATCAGGTTGATTGACACCCCCCTGCTGGCGGCCCATTGGCCGCGTGTCTACAGGGGGCGGCGCTGCACCTGCAGCTCTTGTGAGCTGCTGGTGCAATGCTGAATACGGCGAGTGTATTGCTCGCCGTATTCAGCAAGGTCTGTCGGACCTGATCCGCACTGTCGGATCCGGTCCGACAGACCTTGATAACTAGAGGCCTTATTCTTTATCTATTCCCAATACATTCGTTTATGGAGTTCACTATGAGGCGCCCCTTTCTTCTTTTTTGATTTAGATCACCACGGGGAATCAAGATCATTCTCCACAAGTGGAGCTGCCTTGTACCGTCCTGAAATTAGATTTCCATTACCTTAGGTTATTACAGTGGAACTTTCTTATGTATGAACTATATCCATCCAAAAGTCAAATACATTGATTGTATTGTTTATTACAATTAACAGTTGGTCCTTTAGACATTGTTGAAATATTTACAATTTTGTATACAGATCTGAAACACATTTTATACAGTGTTGCAATACTTAATTTCATTAAGCAATTCATTTATTTGCTCTAGTGCCTCACAGGCATTTGTGTTTTTGTTTCCCTCCCCCCCTCTTTTACCTTCACCAGTATAAGAGCGTGCCATCTCCCTGGGTGTTTTCACCTAGTATTAGTATTGATCTTCAATACACATCGCTCTTCAACTCTTCTTATAGGAGTCGGAATGAATTGTAGAAGACCGAATGGGACAGCTTTGTTTACATGCATACCACACGCTTGGGGGTTAGAGGTCATCAAATAAGAATTTTTAAGATGGGATATTTCAGAGATCCATACAACTTTTTTATTAAACAGTATAGAATTTACCTTAAGCCATAATTATTTTAATGGTAAATTTTATACACAAAGGTCACCGCTATATGTACCGCTTTTGCCCCATCATATGCAAATTTATATATGAACGCATTTGAAAACAAGTATATATAGAAGAGCAACCCGTTAAAAGAAAATGTTTATACTTTTTACTTTTAAGTTAAACCTTTTATTAAGAATGTGTGAGAATCTCATTCAGTGTACAGCTTGCCACATGTTTGCATCACTGGAGCAGCCGCTTCTGGGATTATATGTTTGTGGCAAGTGCGAGCATATTGTCTCTTTAGAAACTCGTATTGGGGATCTGGAGGAACGAATTGCAACACTACATGAAATTCAGACACTTGAAAGGGAAATGGATAGGACTGAGCTGGTTGTTAATGGTTCCAGCAGTGGGAATGGGGAGGATTCAGATGAGGAGACTCCAGGATGTAGCTGGGTCACAGTTAGAGGGCGAAGTAAGCGGAAGAGACAGGCCAGTTCTGAGCTGGTACACCCCAATAGATTTGCAAGATTAAGTGAAGATGTTGGGGATATCAGTTCAGGGGTGGCAGTGTCAGAGAGGGCCGTGTTGCCTAGTATAGTGAACAGTCCTTTAGCTGTGGAAGAGGAGCATACTATGGTGGGCAGTCCTTCAGTCATGGAAGAGGGGCATACAAGTCAGGGCCAGAGGCAGATGTTGGTGGTAGGAGACTCTATTATAAGGAAGGTTGATAGGGTAATTTGTCATCCAGACCCTTTACATAGAACAGTTTGCTGTCTTCCAGGGGCTCGTGTTAGGCATATTGTGGAGCGTATTGATAGATTGTTAGAGGGATGCGGGTCTGATCCTGCAGTCATGGTGCATATTGGTACTAATGAAGAAATCAGTGGGAGATGGAGAGTCCTAAAAAATGACTTCAGGGAGTTAGGTAGCAAGCTTAAAGCAAGGACCTCCAAAGTAATATTTTCTGAGATATTACCAGTGCCGTGTGTTAACTCAGTAAGGCAGAAGGAGCTAAGGTCTGTTAATTCATGGCTAAAAACATGGTGTAATAATGAGGGGTTTGACTTTTTAGAGCACTGGGCTGATTTTTCACTAGGGTATAAATTGTACAGTAAGGATGGATTGCACCTGAATGACATGGGTGCAGGTGTGTTGGGGGAAAGGATGGTAGCATGTTTAGAGAACCTTTTAAACTAGGCAAAGGGGGGGAGGGTAAATTAGAACAAAATAGAACAGAGAGATCAGTGTCTGAATATGTCACTCCCTTAATATCTCAAGGAAGGGATGACTTAAGAAATGTCACATTAGAAAGTATAGAGGAAAGTACACCAAGTAGCAGCAGAAAGCACATGAAAATTAAATGTATGACAACAAATGCAAGAAGCATGACAGGTAAAATGGGGGAGCTGACGCTCTTAGTTGCAGAAGAGGACTATGATGTTATCAGTATAACGGAAACTTGGTGGGATGATTCACATGACTGGGCAGTTAACTTAGAGGGGTATACATTATTTAGGAGGGACAGGAATAATAAAAGGGGTGGAGGAATCTGCATGTATATTAAACCTGACCTTAAACCTACAATAAGGGAAGATATTTATGATACAAGTGACAATGTAGAGACCCTGTGGGTTGAAATAAAGAGTGGGGGGAAAAATCCTAAAAAAATATTACTAGGAACATGCTACAAGCCTCCCAACATTAGTGACCTGGAGGAAACTCAACTACTTATCCAAATAGGTAAGGCTGCTAATAACAGTGCTGTAATTATGGGAGATTTTAACTACCCTGATATAAACTGGGCCAATGAAACTAGTAATTCAGCTAAGGGGGATAGATTTTTAAATGTTCTCAGGGATAACTTCTTGTCACAATTAATAGAGGAGCCAACTAGAAGTAAAGCTATATTGGATTTAGTGCTATCAAACAATACAGATATAATATCAAACATAGAAGTTAAAGAACATTTGGGTAACAGTGATCATAACATGGTCACATTTGAAATCTCTTTTCATATGCAGTGTTTTAAAGGCTTAACTAAGACTTTTAATTTCAAGAAAGCAAAATTCAACGATTTAAGGAAATCATTAAATAATATAAATTGGGACAATGTATTTTCTAATAAAAATACAGAGGATAAATGGATAATATTTAAAAATTTGTTAAATAAATATACATATCAATACATACCATATGGTTATAAAAATAAAAAAAAAAAAACTAAGCCGTTATGGCTAAATAAAAATGTGTTAAAAGAAATTAGGAAAAAACGTAGGGCATTTAAATTATTAAAAGAAAATAGTACAGACTCGGCATACAATATTTATAAGGAATGTAACAAAGCATGCAAAAAAGCAATCAAATTAGCCAAAATTGAAAATGAAAAATTAATTGCCAAGGATTCTAAGTCTAACCCTAAAAGGTTCTTTAAGTACATAAATAGCAAAAAATCTAAGAAGGATAATATAGGTACATTAAAATGTGTGGAGGGTAGCATGATAAATAATGACAGGGAGAAGGCTGAGGTACTAAACCAGTTTTTTTCTTCAGTATACACAAGAGAGGAACCATTGAATGATACTTTGGAACAGAATAGAACATGCCAGTCCATACCACTAACTGGGTTTTGTTTAGAGGATATCAGGAAAAAACTAAAAAATATTAAGGTAAATAAAACTCCAGGCCCAGATGGAATACACCCAAGGGTGTTAAGTGAACTTAGCACTGTTATAGACAAACCTTTACTCTTAATTTTTCAAGACTCATTATCCTCAGGCATGGTACCCCAGGATTGGCGTAAAGCTGATGTGGTGCCACTCTTCAAAAAGGGAAGCAGGGATGATCCAGGAAGCTATAGACCAGTAAGTCTGACATCAATAGTGGGGAAGATATTTGAAGGGATTATAAGGGATTATATTGATGAGCATATTCGTGTAAACAAGATTATGAGTTCTAATCAGCATGGCTTTAGGAGAAATAGATCATGTCAAACTAATCTAATTAGATTCTACGAGGAAGTAAGTAAAAATATAGATAAAGGGGAATCAGTTGATGTGATATACTTAGATTTTGCAAAGGCATTTGATACAGTGCCACATGAGAGATTAATGCACAAAATTAAGGGACTGGGAATAGCTGAAAATGTTAGCTCATGGATAAATAACTGGATAAAAGATAGGGAGCAACGAGTAGCAGTAAATGGATCATACTCAGATTGGACAAAGGTAATCAGTGGCGTCCCCCAGGGATCAGTACTGGGCCCTGTTCTTTTTAATATTTTTATAAATGACTTGGAGCAAGGATTAAATAGCGACATCTCTATTTTTGCAGATGATACTAAGTTAAGTAAGGTCATTAGGTCAGAGCAGGATGAACTCTCATTGCAAAGGGATTTGCTAAAATTAGAACTATGGGCAAGTGAATGGAAAATGAGATTTAATACGGAAAAATGTAAGGTTCTACATTTTGGAAGTAAAAATAAGCAGGCTATGTATTTTTTAAATGGGACAAGACTTAGCCAAACACAGGAGGAAAGGGATTTGGGAGTAGTAATAGATAACAAGCTAAAGATGAGTGCACAATGCAGGGCAGCGGCTTCAAAGGCTAATAAGATACTAGCATGTATTAAAAGAGGCATTGATTCAAGGGAGGAAAGCATAATTCTGTCATTATATAAAGCCCTGGTAAGACCTCACCTTGAGTTTGGAGTGCAGTTCTGGGGACCGATTGCTAAAAAAGATATTGCAGAACTAGAAAAGGTTCAGAGAAGGGCCACAAAGCTAATAAGGGGATTGGAGAAATTAACCTATGAGGAGAGGCTAGCCAAACTGGGTCTGTTCTCTTTAGAAAAAAGGCGCTTGAGAGGTGACATGATTACTTTTTTTTTTTTTTTTTTTTTTTTTTTTTCATTTTTAATTTTTATTGAGGAATTATACGATACAGTATACATGCTTCTATATAAATGTACAATACAGTGGCAATTTGATAATATAAAATCATGCTTATAGACCTTGAATAGTTATCCTCATTTTTGTCCCTTCAAGTAATAATGCGGACCACTCATGGATCCTCCTTGCTGCATTGTAAGCATAGGTGTAGGGATTATGTATAATAAAAACAAAAAACAAACATTTTGAACAAAACAAACAAACAACAAAAACTAGTTGCAAAACATTATAAATTAAGCAGAAACAGAGCTAAACCAGGTCCAAGCCATCTCGGGCCATTTCAAAAATATAAACAGATTGCGTCCCGCACATGTAATGTTCATATGTGGCAAGCGAGCTTGTTAGTAGATAAGAATTAAATGCATACAGATATATCTTCCCCTGTCAAATAGTGTGTGTTAGTATACCTTAGATCTCTACTCACAGGGTATAATATGGAAATGGGCTTTTAGCTTGGTAGTAGATAAAAATGAGATGTACACAGATATATCTTCCCCCTATCATATAGTGTGTTTTAGAATACATTAGATCTCTACTTACTGGGCCTTGACTATCAATGAAATGTTGACAACCCCCGTTTTGCTATAAGTACATACACCATAAAAACATTTTGGGGAGCTTATAATATGCTAATGATACCATGAGATAACAGATCAAAACAACAAGAAATTACTAAGGAGCCTTAACGTAGGCTCCAATGAACAGGAAAATACACAGACACTTTTGTTATAGCATTTGTTTGCTTTTTGTCAGCCCCCCGAGTCTACTGGCCTGTTGAACAGTGTCTCACTATGACTGCTCAGTTTGCGTGGCCATAGAAAAATGCAGTCCTTCCCATACTCAACCCTCTCCTCTAAGTTCAAAAAGGGAGATAAATTCTCATACACAATCTCCCCCGGCCCAGGATCAAAAGTGGTAATCATCCAGGCTGTTGTCTGGTGTATATTACACCTTATGTGGCTCTTCTGATTAGGCTTGGCGTTTGTGTAAGTCTCAGTATCACCAAGTGCCGCCAGTGCTTGTACAAGGGTAAACCTTAGCGTCTGCGGTAACTCTTTAATGTCAGTGACAGAATCCTTCTGAGTACCCAGACCGGTCAATGCCAGCCCTCCGGCAGCTGGAGGGATAAAAGTGCTCTTACCGGATAGTCGAGTAGCATATGTTGATCCTGTAGCCGTGCCGGGACCTTTCTGCGTGGACCGCAATAAGATGCCATCAATGACTGCCTCCCTGCTGTTAAGGATAAACCCATCGGCCTGTACTGCTGTGTGAGGTCCCCTGTTCTGTGGGTGTGCCGGAAGAGTTTCTGCGGGCTGAGGGGCTCTCTCTGCCGTTATCCCTCTCCGGTCGCCATCTTTGTTGTATGGTATAGGTGGTCGTATTGGTTCTTCCATAGGTAAGTTGTTTATCGGAGGTAGGGTGCTCTGAGTGCTGTCAAGTGGGAGTGATCGGTGATAGATTCTAAGGAGTAGATTCTCCAGTTTAGCAAAGCGCTGGTCAAGCTCCTGCTCCCGGCACATCTCCCATGTAGTCGCCATCTTGAAAGCAATCTTGTGTGCGACAACCTGAAGACCCGGTCTTTTGCAAGATTGCTGATTGTAAGTTATTTTTTCTGCTTAGCGATGTGAAGTAGAACAGTAAGGCAGAAACCTGCTGCCAGCACTGATAACCCGGAGGAGCCGGGGGGAGTCGTTACCTATTAATAGGCCACCGCCCTAGGTCTTAGTCGTCCGGTCTGAGGCTCTTGGGTCATATAAACAGCCAGCAAAGATAGAAATATAGCCACCGTAAGATAGGCAACCACAAATCCTAGAGGTATTGATGTATTGTAGCCGTTAAAGTCTCCAAAATCGGTGGATTAAAGAGATTTCTTCTGGAGCCTACAGTGTATACGTCCTATTCAGAACGTTGTTCGGACACGCCCCCGACATGATTACTTTATATAAATATATTCAAGGCCCATATACAGAGATGGCAGAAGCTCTTTTTATTCCAAGAAAATTGGTTCTGACAAGAGGTCATAATTTAAGGTTGGAGGAAAGGAGATTTAATCTCCTGCAACGGAAACGTTTTTTCACTGTAAGAGCAATAAAATTGTGGAACTCATTACCAAAGGAGGTAGTGAATGCCAATACCATAGATACATTTAAAAATAGTCTGGATAAATTTCTGTATATAAACAAAATTCATGGATATGATTGCTAGTATTAAATGGGTCACATTTTAATGGGGTTATTTAAGCTTAACTGGAGCTTTTTGTAAGTATTTTAGATTTGTATAGGTTGAACTCGATGGACTTCAGTCTTTTTTCAACCTTATCTACTATGTTACTATGTTACTATGTTACTATGTTACTATGTTACTATGTTACTATGTATGTTCATACTTATCTTCGTTATATAGATGATATTATAATGATATGGCAGGGGAAAACAAGACACACTGGAAGAATTATAGCTGTATAATAACAATAATTGCATGAATTTTAAAATTATATATCATTACTCAAAGAAAAAAATACAGTTCCTGGACTTAACAATGTTTATAGAGGGTACAAAAATAGCAGTTAAGAATTACACTAAACCAACATTTAAAAACAATTATGTCAATGCTAACAGTGCCCATATGAAAAAATAGAAAAATAATATAATATATAGACAGTATGTTAGAATGAGACAAAATTGCACAAGGCTGGAAGATTTTGAATATTTCAGCCAAAGCTAAGAATTTCGATAGAAACCAATTATTATAAAAAAAAAAAACCCATAAGAAAATAAATAGCTACGCAACTGATAATGTTCATTTTATAAAAACCTACAATTAGGGTAATAAAATAATCTAAAAAGTATTAGAAAAGCAATGGGGGAATACTACAAATAGATCCTATTCTGGAAAGATGTATTGGAGATAGACTACAAATAATTTACAGAATGAACAGAAATTTGAAAAATACAGGTAAAACTCGAAAAATTAGAATATCGTGCAAAAGTCCATTTATTTCACTAATGCAACTTAAAAGGTTAAACTAATATATGAGATAGACTCATTAAATGCAAAGCAAGATAGTTCAAGCCGTGATTTGTCATAATTGTGATAATTATGGCTTACAGCTCATGAAAACCCCAAATCCACAATCTCAGAAAATTAGAATATTGTGAAAAGGTGCAATATTCTAGGCTCAAAGTGTCCCACTCTACTCAGCAAATTAAGCCATAACACCTGCAAAGGGATCCTGAGCCTTTAAATGGTCTCTCAGTCTGGTTCAGTAGGAATCACAATCATGGGAAAGACTGCTGACCTGACAGTTGTTAAGAAAACCATCATTGACACCCTCCATAAGGAGGAAATGCCTCAAAAGGTAACTGCAAAAGAAGTTGGATGTTCCCAAAGTGCTGTATCAAAGCGCATTAATAGAATGTTATGTGGAAGAAAAATGTGCACAAGCAGCAGGGATGACCGCAGCCTGGAGAGGATTGTCAGGAAAAGGCCATTCAAAAGTGTTGGAGACTTTCACAAGGAGTGGACTGAGGCTGGAGTCAGTGCATCAAGAGCCACCACACACAAACGGATCCTGGATATGGGCTTCAAATGTTGTATTCCTCTTGTCAAGTCACTCCTGAACAACAAACAATGTCAAAAGCGTCTTACCTGGGCTAAAGAAAAACAGACCTGGTCTGTTGCTCAGTGGTCCAAAGTCCTCTTTTCTGATGAGAGCATATTTTGCATCTCATTTGGAAACCAAGGACCCAGAGTATGGAGGAAGAATGGAGAGGCACACACTACAAAATGCTTGAAGTCCAGTGTGAAGTTTCCACAGTCTGTGTTGATTTGGGGAGCCATGTCATCTGCCGGTGTTGGTCCACTGTGCTTCATTAAGTCCAGGGTCAACGCAGCCATCTACCAGGAGATTTTGGAGCACTTCATGCTTCATTCCACAAGTGAGCTCTATGGGGATGCACACTTCATTTTACAGCACCTGCCCACACTGCCAAAAGCACCAAAACCTGGTTCAATGACCGTGGGATTACTGTGCTTAATTGGCCAGCAAACTTGCATGACCTAAACGCCATAGAGAATCTATGGGGCATTGCCAAGAGAAAGATGAGAGACATGAGACCGAACAATGTAGAAGAGCTGAAGGACGCTATTGAAGCATCCTGGTCTTCCATAACACCTCAGCAGTGCCACAGGCTGATAGCTTCCATGCCACGCCTCATTGAGGCAGTAATTGCTGCAAAAGGGGCCCAAACCAAGTACATACAGTATGCATGTTTATACTTTTCAGAGGTCCGATATTGTTCTATGTACAATCCTTGTTTTATTGATTGCATGTATTATTCTAATTTTCTAAGATTGTGGATTTGGGGTTTTCATGAGCTGTAAGCCATAATCATCACAATTATGAAAAATCACAGCTTGAACTATCTTGCTTTGCATGTAATGAGTTTCTCTCATATATTAGTTTTACCTTTTAAGTTGCATTAGTGAAATAAATGAACTTTTGCACAATATTCTATTTTTTCGAGTTTCACCTGTATCTCAACTCCAAGCAAATTAAGAAAGATTGAAAAAGAACCACTAAAAGGAAATTGGTTAGGAAATCAAAAAGGTACGGATAGATGTAAACATATTAAGACTGGGTGGCGTTTTCTGAATATAACATGAAATACAGATGCAATTGTAATACTACCTATGTTGTGGACCTGTTGAGCTGTAAATGTAATTTGTTATACATGGGGCGCATAAAGATAAATATTAAGACAAGATTTAATGAGCATTATAACAACATAAAGAAACATTATGTGTCAAACCATTTCAAATTAGTCAATTAAAGTGATCCCTCCGAGTTAAAAATAATGGTCACAGTTTGAATAACAGCCTCTATTGAAAATAGATTGTTACAATTATGATGCAAAGAGACTTCTTGGATACACGAGTTTAACACTCTAGTACCAAACTGTCTCAATGTTGATCTTCATCTAGCAGCATTTTAATAAATATATTTGATGTAAAAAAGTAAAATAAGTTTATTGCAGGTAGTTTGTTTGAAAAGTGTTATGAATACCTTAATAAAATAACACAGTAGGATTACATGGAATTAAACTATATATTCTACTTTATTTTTTAGTAATTACTGCATTTTATTGTTTAATAGAAAACAGAATTTATGCTTACCTGATAAATTACTTTCTCTTACGGTGTATCCAGTCCACGGATTCATCCTTACTTGTGGGATATTCTCATTCCCTATAGGAAGTGGCAAAGAGAGCACACAGCAGAGCTGTCCATATAGCTCCCCCTCGGGCTCCGCCCCCCAGTCATTCGACCTACGGTTAGGAGAAAAAGGAGAAACCATAGGGTGCAGTGGTGACTGTAGTTTTACAAAAAATAAATTTGAACCTGACTTAAGTGCCAGGGCGGGCCGTGGACTGGATACACCGTAAGAGAAAGTAATTTATCAGGTAAGCATAAATTCTGTTTTCTCTTACATGGTGTATCCAGTCCACGGATTCATCCTTACTTGTGGGATACCAATACCAAAGCTTTAGGACACGGATGAAGGGAGGGAACAAGTCAGGTAACCTAAACGGAAGGCACCACTGCTTGCAAAACCTTTCTCCCAGAAATAGCCCCCGAAGAAGCAAAAGTATCGAATTTGTAAAATTTGGCAAAAGTATGCAGTGAAGACCAAGTCGCTGCCTTACAAATCTGTTCTACAGAAGCCTCATTCTTGAAAGCCCATGTGGAAGCCACAGCTCTGGTGGAATGAGCTGTAATTCGTTCAGGAGGCTGCTGTCCAGCAGTCTCATAAGCCAATCGGATGATGCTTTTCAGCCAGAAGGAAAGAGAGGTAGCCGTCGCTTTCTGACCTCTCCTCTTACCAGAAAAGACAACAAACAAGGACACAGAATAGGAACAATAATTTCCTGGTTAATATTCTTATTAGAAACAACTTTCGGAAGAAAACCAGGTTTGGTACGCAAAACAACCTTATCTGCATGGAACACCAGATAGGGTGAATTACACTGCAAAGCAGACAATTCAGAAACTCTTCGAGCAGAAGAAATAGCTACCAAAAACAAAACCTTCCAAGAAAATAACTTAATATCTATGGAATGTAAAGGTTCAAACGGAATCCCTTGAAGAGCTGAAAGAACTAAATTAAGACTCCATGGAGGAGCCACAGGTTTATAGACAGGCTTGATTCTCACTAAAGCCTGTGCAAACGTCTGAACGTCTGGTACTGCTGCCAGACGCTTGTGTAACAGGATAGACAGAGCAGATATCTGTCCCTTTAAGGAACTAGCTGACAAACCTTTCTCCAATCCTTCTTGGAGAAAGGACAATATCCTGGGAATCCTAACTTTACTCCATGAGTAACCCTTGGATTCACACCAACAAAGATATTTCCGCCATATCTTATGGTAAATTTTCCTGGTGACAGGCTTTCTGGCCTGGATCAGAGTATCGATAACTGATTCAGAGAACCCACGCTTAGCTAGAATTAAGCGTTCAATCTCCAAGCAGTCAGTTGCAGAGAAACTAGATTTGGATGCTTGAATGGACCCTGTATTAGAAGATCCTGCCTCAATGGCAGCTTCCATGGTGGAACAGATGACATGTCCACTAGGTCAGCATACCAAGTCCTGCGTGGCCACGCAGGCGCTATCAGAATTACTGAAGCCTTCTCCTGTTAGATTCTGGCTACTAGCCGAGGGAGAAGAGGAAATGGTGGAAAGACATAAGCTAGACTGAAGGACCAAGGCGCTACTAGAGCATCTATCAATGCCGCCTTGGGATCCCTGGACCTGGATCCGTAACGGGGAAGTTTGGTGTTCTGACGGGATGCCATCAGATCCAATTCTGGAATGCCCCATAGCTGGATCAGCTGAGCAAAACCTCCGGGTGGAGTTCCCACTCCCCCGGGTGAAAATTCTGACGACTCAGAAAATCCGCCTCCCAGTTGTCTACTCCTGGGATGTGAATTGCAGATAGGTGGCAGGAGTGATCCTCCGCCCATTTGATGATCTGGGTTACTTCCTTCATCGCTAGAGAACTCTTTGTTCCTCCCTGATGATTGATGTACACTACAGTCGTCATGTTGTCTGACTGAAATCTGATGAATTTGGCCTCCGCTAGTTGAGGCCATGCCTGGAGCATGTTGAATATCGCTCTCAGTTCCAAAATGTTTATCGGGAGAAGAGATTCTTCACAAGACCATAAGCCCTGAGCTTTCAGGGAGTCCCAGACCGCACCCCAGCCTAACAGACTGGCATCAGTCGTGACAATGATCCACTCCGGTCTGCGGAAGCACATTCCCTGAGACAGGTGATCCTGAGACAACCAATCTTGAGAGTCTCTGGTTTTCTGGTCCATCTGTATTTGAGGAGGCAAATCTGCATAATCCCCATTCCACTGTTTGAGCATGCACAGTTGTAGTGGTCTGAGATGAATTCGAGCAAAAGGGACAACGTCCATTGCCGCAACCATTAATCCGATTACCTCCATGCACTGAGCCACAGAAGGCCGAGGAATGGAATAAAGAACTCGGCAAGTAGTTAAAAGCTTTGACTTCCTGACCTCTGTCAGAAATATTTTCATTTCTACCGAGTCTATTAGTGTTCCCAGGAAGGGAACCCTTGTGAGCGGGGACAGAGAACTTTTTTCTACGTTCACCTTCCACCTGTGAGACCTTAAAAAGGCCAGAACAATGTCCATATGAGCCTTGGCTCTGTGAAAAGACGACGCCTGTATTAAGATGTCGTCTAGGTAAGGTGCTACTGCAATGCCCCGCGGCCTTAGTACGCTAAAAGGGACCCCAGCACCTTTGTGAAAATTCTGGGAGCGGTGGCCAAACCGTAAGGATGGGCCACAAACTGGTAATGCTTGTCCAGAAAGGCGAACCTTAGGAACTGATGATGATCTTTGTGGATAGGAATATGTAGGTACACATCCTTTAGATCCACGGTAGTCATATATTGACCTTCCTGGATCATCGGCAAGATTGTCCGAATTGTTTCCATCTTGAATGATGGAACTCTGAGGAATTTGTTTAGAATTTTCAGATCCAGGATTGGCCTGAAAGTTCCTTCCTTTTTGGGAACTACAAACAGGTTTGAGTAAAAGCCCAGTCCTTGTTCTGCAATTGGAACTGGGTGTATCACTCCCATCTTTAGAAGATCTTCTACACAGCGTAAGAACGCCTGTTTCTTTGTCTGGTCTGAAGACAAACGAGACACGTGGTACCTTCCCCTTGGAGGAGAGTCCTTGAATTCTAGAAGATACCCCTGGGCAACAATTTCTAATGCCCAGGGATCTGGAACATCTCTTGCCCAAGCCTGAGCAAAGAGAGAAAGTCTGCCCCCTACTAGATCCGGTCCCGGATCGGGGGCTACCCCTTCATGCTGTCTTGGTAGCAGCCGCAGGCTTCTTGGCCTGTTTACCCTTATTCCAGACCTGCAAGTGTTTCCAGGTTGCTTTGGGCTGTGAAGCGTTACCCTCTTGCTTTGCGGCAGCAGAGGTTGAAGCAGGTCCGCTCCTGAAGTTGCGAAAGGAACGAAAATTAGCCTTGTTTTTGGCCTTAAATCCTAACCTAAGTTACAATTAAACCTAACACTACACTATGAATTAATTAAATAAAATACCTACAATTATCTACAATTAAACCTAACACTACACTATCAATAAATTAATTAAATACAATATCTACAAATAAATACAATGAAATAAACTAACTAAAGTACAAAAATAAAAAAGAACTAAGTTACAAAAATAAAAAAATATTTACAAACATTAGAAAAATATTACAACAATTTTAAACTAATTACACCTACTCTAAGCCCCCTAATAAAATAACAAAGACCCCCAAAATAAAAAAATGCCCTACTCTATTCTAAATTACAAAAGTTCAAAGCTCTTTTACCTTCCCAGCCCTGAAAAGGGCCCTCTGCGGGGCATGCCCCAAAGAATTCAGCTCTTTTGCCTGTAAAAAAAAAACCATACAATACCCCCCCACATTACAACCCACCACCCACATACCCCTAATCTAACCCAAACCCCCCTTAAATAAACCTAACACTAAGCCCCTGAAGATCTTCCTACCTTGTCTTCACCTCACCGGGTTCACTGATCGGTCCAGAAGAGGGTCCGAAGTCTTGATCCAAGCCCAAGCGGGGGGCTGAAGAGTGACGTCCATCCTCGGGCTGAAGTCTGGATCCAAGCGGCGGCTGAAGAAATCCATCATCGGGCTGAAGTCTTGATCCAAGCGGGCGCTGAAGAAGTCCATCATCTGGATGAAGTCTTCTATGAAGCAGCATCTTCAATCTTCTTTCTTCCGGAGCCATCATCTTCCAGCCGACGCGGAACATCCTCTTCTACCGACGCCTACTCGCCGAATGACGGTTCCTTTAAATGACGTCATCCAAGATGGCGTCCGTCGAATTCCGATTGACTGATAGGATTCTATCAGCCAATCGGAATTAAGGTAGGAAAATTCTGATTAGCTGATGGAATCAGCCAATCAGAATCAAGTTCAATCCGATTGGCTGATCCGATCAGCCAAAACTGAGCTATCACGCTTTTTAGGAAAAACTGGAAGTTTGGATAAAAAAGCTGCAAGGGAATTATCCATGACTGCTGCTAATTGTTGTAATGTAATAGGGCCCAATGCGCTAGAGGTACTAGGCAACGCTTGCGCGGGCATAACTGGTGTCGACACATGGGGAGAGGAAGGAGGACTATCCTCGTTACCTTCCGTCAAAGAATCATCTTGAGCTACATTTTTAAGTGTCACTGCATGGTCTTTAAAATCTTTAGAAACCTTAGCACACTTTAAACACAAATGTAAAGGGGGTACCGCCATGGCTATTAAACACATAGAACAGGGTCTATCTGTAGGATCATCGGCAAGATTGTCCGAATTGTTTCCATCTTGAATGATGGAACTCTGAGGAATTTGTTTAGAATTTTCAGATCCAGGATTGGCCTGAAAGTTCCTTCCTTTTTGGGAACTACAAACAGGTTTGAGTAAAAGCCCAGTCCTTGTTCTGCAATTGGAACTGGGTGTATCACTCCCATCTTTAGAAGATCTTCTACACAGCGTAAGAACGCCTGTTTCTTTGTCTGGTCTGAAGACAAACGAGACACGTGGTACCTTCCCCTTGGAGGAGAGTCCTTGAATTCTAGAAGATACCCCTGGGCAACAATTTCTAATGCCCAGGGATCTGGAACATCTCTTGCCCAAGCCTGAGCAAAGAGAGAAAGTCTGCCCCCTACTAGATCCGGTCCCGGATCGGGGGCTACCCCTTCATGCTGTCTTGGTAGCAGCCGCAGGCTTCTTGGCCTGTTTACCCTTATTCCAGACCTGCAAGTGTTTCCAGGTTGCTTTGGGCTGTGAAGCGTTACCCTCTTGCTTTGCGGCAGCAGAGGTTGAAGCAGGTCCGCTCCTGAAGTTGCGAAAGGAACGAAAATTAGCCTTGTTTTTGGCCTTAAATCCTAACCTAAGTTACAATTAAACCTAACACTACACTATGAATTAATTAAATAAAATACCTACAATTATCTACAATTAAACCTAACACTACACTATCAATAAATTAATTAAATACAATATCTACAAATAAATACAATGAAATAAACTAACTAAAGTACAAAAATAAAAAAGAACTAAGTTACAAAAATAAAACAATATTTACAAACATTAGAAAAATATTACAACAATTTTAAACTAATTACACCTACTCTAAGCCCCCTAATAAAATAACAAAGACCCCCAAAATAAAAAAATGCCCTACTCTATTCTAAATTACAAAAGTTCAAAGCTCTTTTACCTTCCCAGCCCTGAAAAGGGCCCTCTGCGGGGCATGCCCCAAAGAATTCAGCTCTTTTGCCTGTAAAAAAAAAAACATACAATACCCCCCCACATTACAACCCACCACCCACATACCCCTAATCTAACCCAAACCCCCCTTAAATAAACCTAACACTAAGCCCCTGAAGATCTTCCTACCTTGTCTTCACCTCACCGGGTTCACTGATCGGTCCAGAAGAGGGTCCGAAGTCTTGATCCAAGCCCAAGCGGGGGGCTGAAGAGTGACGTCCATCCTCGGGCTGAAGTCTGGATCCAAGCGGCGGCTGAAGAAATCCATCATCGGGCTGAAGTCTTGATCCAAGCGGGCGCTGAAGAAGTCCATCATCTGGATGAAGTCTTCTATGAAGCAGCATCTTCAATCTTCTTTCTTCCGGAGCCATCATCTTCCAGCCGACGCGGAACATCCTCTTCTACCGACGCCTACTCGCCGAATGACGGTTCCTTTAAATGACGTCATCCAAGATGGCGTCCGTCGAATTCCGATTGACTGATAGGATTCTATCAGCCAATCGGAATTAAGGTAGGAAAATTCTGATTGGCTGATGGAATCAGCCAATCAGAATCAAGTTCAATCCGATTGGCTGATCCGATCAGCCAAAACTGAGCTATCACGCTTTTTAGGAAAAACTGGAAGTTTGGATAAAAAAGCTGCAAGGGAATTATCCATGACTGCTGCTAATTGTTGTAATGTAATAGGGCCCAATGCGCTAGAGGTACTAGGCAACGCTTGCGCGGGCATAACTGGTGTCGACACATGGGGAGAGGAAGGAGGACTATCCTCGTTACCTTCCGTCAAAGAATCATCTTGAGCTACATTTTTAAGTGTCACTGCATGGTCTTTAAAATCTTTAGAAACCTTAGCACACTTTAAACACAAATGTAAAGGGGGTACCGCCATGGCTATTAAACACATAGAACAGGGTCTATCTGTAGGCTCAGACATGTTAAACAGACTTAGACAGCACTCAAATACAGTAAAATACAATTTTTTAAAAAACGGTACTGTGCCTTTAAATAATAAAAAGCGCACACTTTTTTACTGCAACTCAAAAAAACCCCATCTAATCTTTATGAAATTTTCACCATATGATCCCAAACCGGAGCAAATTAAAGCAGACCACCGGTTTAATAAGCTACAGCACCATGCCACAGTCTCTGCTGTGGCCCTACCTTCCTTGGGGATTAGTTTTGGATGAAAATAAGCCTCTCTGGAGTCCTTCTAGCAATCTCTGGACTCTGCACGTGAAGCTGCATGAAGCTGTCTTGCAAAATAACTGCGCAACTGAGGCGCAAAAATTAGGCCCCCTCCCTCATCACTCCGTAGTGGTGGGGCCTTCCCAAGCCAAAATAGGTGTCTAAAGATATGCCAGGCGTAATAAAACCCCAAAAAGTGTTCCAAACGTAATAAACACTTGCACAAATATCAGATTATAGTAATAAAATAATCGATTTGCCCCATAACAGTGTCCACCAGTGATTTAAGCCCTTTAACTAAGCCATCCTTCTATATTGAGTCTCAGAATATGGCTTACCTTCCCACATGGGGATTTCTGTCAGTCTTCTAGCATTACCAAGTCTTGTTAGAAAAAAAGTGACTGAGCATACCTTAAGCAGTTAAGCCTGCAAACTGTTCCCCCCAACTGAAGTTCTCCAGTACTCAACAGTCCTGTGTGGGAACAGCAATGGATTTTAGTTACGACATGCTAAAATCTTTTTCCTCTCAGCAGAAATCTTCATCACTTTCTGCCTCAGATTAAATAGTACAAACCGGCACTATTTTAAAATAACAAACTCTTGATTGAAGAAAAACTACAAATCTAACACCACATTCCCTTTACCCTCCCGTGGATATGCTACTTGTTAGAGCGGCAAAGAGAAAGACTGGGGGGGCGGAGCCTGAGGGGGAGCTATATGAACAGCTCTGCTGTGTGCTCTCTTTGCCACTTCCTGTAGGGAATGAGAATATCTCACAAGTAAGGATGAATCCGTGGACTGGATACACCATGTAAGAGAAATTCCTTTTATGCTATTAATTTTCTAACTTTAAGTGGAAAGAGCTAGTTCTATATCTATATAGAGCAAGTCAGGGAGAATGTATACTTTTTCTATTTACTAAATTATTATCAATTATAGCAACTACACAGACTACCCGCTTTAATTAATTTGGTAAATTACTACAAACAACCAGTAAAGGGTTCAATTGTGTTTGGTTGTAAATAGAGTTCCATAAACACAGAATTTTATCTTGAGAAAATCTGACCATCTGTCACGAAATTGCCCACTGTTGACAAATTTTTCAGAAGTAAAAGACGCTGAGTGGACTGAGGCATGGGAAGATTTATGTAGAGGACAGGAAACAATCCTTATATCTGTGGTAACATGGGGCTTCTGCTTCTTTTAGATTTTAAATGTGAGTGCAATATTAAAACGTGCTGAAGCAATGTTTTAACATTAAAGTAAATAACTACCTTGAATCAAAGTTGCACTGTGGGTTGTGTTTTGCAGTTTATGTGTGTATATATATATGTCTGTAAATACATTTTTTTTTTTTTTTAATTCATTTTTATTGGAGTATTTTTACAGTAATAAAATTAAAAAGACAAAATAAGACAATCGAAAAAAAGAACGGGATGAAAAATAAAATAACCACTTTGGTGGTAAAATCATACATGAAACATAATCGAAAATACAAATACCTTATAGAATACCATTAACAAAATGAAAACATATACATATTTTATCAAATGAACATTACATTATATTCGATTGTCATCTCTTAGGAAGATTTACTTATACAAAAAAGAGACCCCTTCTGGGATACAGTAGAAATAAAAAATGTTAGATAAACATTGACCAGAAAATTAGAACTACCCAAAACTCCTAATACTTAGGTTGATCGTCTTAACCATCCTTCGGGGAAAAAGAAAAGAAAAGAAAAAAAAAAAAGGGGGGAGGGAATGGGGCTTCTCCTGTCGCCTCTCCCCCCCTCACCCCCATGCGTCCCCCGCTCTATCCCACCTCTCTGGCATTGGACACCCATAAGGGCGGAAACAACCCATGGAGAACTAGGTCTGCAAAGGTCTGGGAGCTCAGAAATGGCTTCAATATACTCTTTTGCACTGACAATGGGTAGGACTTGATTATAGGAAGCCATCTATGCATAAATTTACCAATGAGTTTTTCGGAGGAGAGCTGAAAATGAAAAGCTTCATAAGTTATTTGGAACTGGATTTCTCTAAGAAAAAGAGTAAAGGATGGGGCCTTATACGAACGCCAATTTTTAGTTATAAGACATCTGGCCACAAGGATAATAGTTGTATACGAGTCTACCAGAAATTTTTCTAGATGTGTATTTATTCTAAAAAAAAATACCATGTCAGCAGTAAGACAGCTAGTTAGATCGAAAGACCGATTGACCCAGTACTGGATTTTCAGCCAAAATTGCCTTATTTTTGGGCAAGACCAAAACATGTGAATTATATTAGCGTTCGGATGCGAACAACGCGGACAAGGGAAGATTTGTGAAGGGTAACAACGCGCCATTCTGGAAGGGGGGAAATAATATTTATTAGTAAGTTTAAAATGAGACTCTTTTACTGACACAGGAACCATACATTTGTATACTCTCTCCAAACTCTGCAAGATCCATTCAGGAGTGATAGCGGTGAATGTATTCTCCCAACTTTTACAGATTTTATCTACTGTTAATGCCCCTTGTTTAGCCAACATTATGTCATATGTAAGTGAAATTGAAGTGTAATCTTTTCTAAATTTATCAAAACAAGTGTTAATTACGGTCCACCGGGACACCCAGTCCTCTGGTGGGGGATGCTTACTCACAAAATGCCTAAGTTGAAAATAAGCGAACAGATTGTCCCTGGGTAACTTATAAAGTTGAAACAACGAACCATATGGACTTATGAGTTGAGTTTCTGAAAAGACTTGAGCGACCCGTGACAAACCATTCTCTTCCCTTTTCTCAAATACCTTGTATTGTACCCCAGGCATAAACTCAGGATTGCCTCTTATAGGCAAGAATCTTGAGAAATGAGGATCAACTTCTAAAATTTTACAGAATTTCTGCCAGGCCACTATTATGTTTTTAACCGAAGATAATGATTTAATTTTAGGGGGAAGATGTTTAATTACATTATGCACGACCGCTTTTAAAGAAAACGGGGCAATGCATTGTTCTTCTAGTTCAATTGTCGAGAAGCAGTTTGAATCGGTCAGCCAATCAAATGCAAATTTAGCTAGCGTAGCAATATTATACAGTTTTAAGCTAGGAAGGGCTAGGCCAGCAGAAGATTTTTTTTGAGTCAATTTCATCAAGGATATTCGAGACTTCTTATTACCCCATATAAATTTAACTATATTTTGATCAAACTTATTTAAATCCTTTTTTGAGAGAAATAATGGTAAGTTTTGTAAGAGATACAGGATCTGGGGGAATACGATGACTTTTATTAAGTTTACTCGTGCTGAGATAGATAAGGGAAAGGAGGCCCATAATTCAAGATTACTCTTGAGCTTCTCTAACAATGGTTCAAAATTCAAATTATACCATTTCAACGGGTCTCTGTGAAAAATAATCCCAAGATATTTAAGTCTATCTACCACTTTAAAGGGGTGATTAGAGCAACTTACCCTTGACTTGGAGATCCACAATAGTTCACTTTTTCCATAATTAATTTTGTACCCTGAAAAAGAACTAAAATCCGTCAGAATTTGTAATACTAAGGGTATCTGCACTTTTGTTTTCTCTAGGAACAATAAGAGGTCGTCAGCATAAAGAAGGGTTCTGAGAGTGTGTGACCCTATTGATATTCCGGATAATTTTTGCCTTAACCAAATAGCCAAAGGTTCTAGAGCAATATCGAATAGCAGGGGTGACAGCGGGCATCCCTGTCTCGTTCCCCTGCCTAATAATATCCTAGGAGATAAAATGTTATTGATTAAAAGATATGATATTGGTGCCCTATATATTTTATGCACCAAGTTCATAAATTGATCGTGAAACCCAAATTGCTCTAGAACCCGAAAAAGATACTGCCATGTAATGGAGTCAAAGGCTTTTTCTGCGTCTAACGTCAGAATAGCCATATCTGTGGGAGCTCGATTTTTTTTAATTTTCTCTTTGTTCCACATGTAATCCAGAAGCATGACTACTTTGCGTATATTTTTAGTAGAATTGCGTCCCTGAATGAAACCCGTCTGATCTGGGTGTTTAATCTCGCCTAATCCTTTCGCCAGTCTATCTGCAATGATAGAGGTTAAGATTTTATAATCGGTGTTAAGCACCGATATTGGTCTATATGATGCTGGATCTTCTCTTTCCTTATCTTTTTTAAGAATTAGGGTAATATTAGCAGCTGTAAATAGATTAGACATGGTTTTATTAGAAGAGAAGTAGGCATTGTATAGCCTTTCCAATGTGAAAATGACCTCATGAGAAAGTATTTTATAATATTCTGAGGGAAGAAAGTCAGGTCCAGCTGCCTTATTTAGTTTTGTTTTTTCTATTACTTTAAGAATTTCTTCCCCCGTGATGTGTGCATTTAGTTCTAAGAGACGATCTTTGGACAATTGGGGAAGTTTGATCTTTGATAAGAAGTTATCCATGTTTAACAAATTAACATCTGTTTTATTGTAGAGATTTTGGTAAAAGTTATGAAAAACCTTTCTAATGTTTTCACTATCCCTGTATCTTTGGTTACCATCTTTAATAGCCATAATGTAGTTTTTACTCTTCCTATTCCTTGTTAAGTTAGCGAGATGTTTTGCTGAAATCCCGTGGTATCCTTTAAACTTTAGGTTCAATTTAAGTTCTTCTCTATGCGATCTTTGCTTGAGGAAGACCTCACGATTATTTTTGGCTTCGCAATACTTATTCCAGTTACTAGCTGACCTGGTATTGTAGAAATTTTTAAGAGAGTTTTTCACATGGTGTGCTAATTGAATTTCGGTTGCCCTATTTTTTTTATTAAAAGTGTATAAATAAGATTTAATTTCCCCTCTCAATACAGCCTTAGAGGCCTCCCAGAATAGCTCTATGTCATTTAGTTGGGCAATATTAAAGGTGACATAATCCCTCCATTTTTGCTTTAGCCAGAAAACAAATCTAGGATTATTATAAAGAAACCTCGGGAATATAAAACTTTGGTTTTTGTCTTTTGGCTTGTGCAAAGATGGGAAGGCTAATGAGATAATAGCATGATCTGATATAACTATATCATTAATTTCAGGTTTAACTTTTAGAATGGAGAGAGATTCTGAAATTAAAAACATGTCAATTCTTGAAAATGTATTGTATACTTTAGACTCACAGGAAAATGTTATCAAATCTGGATTCTCAATACGCCAGATGTCTAGGAGTTTAAGTTTCTGCGAAAATTGTTTCAAACATTTTGCCCTTTTGTTATACTCTCTTGAATGTTTCTGAGTTAATCTATCTATTTCAGGGCATGCAGCGATATTAAAATCACCCCCTAGAATCAGATTCTGAGAAACGAATGGAAATAGTTTAAGTTTGATTTCCTCCCAAAATATGGGATTATGAGCATTTGGTCCATAAATATTACAAAAAACAAAGTCAACATTGTTAATCACAATTTGTAAAATAATGAATCTAGCTTGCGGGTCACGTTCCACTTTTTTAATTGTATACTCCAGATTTTTATGTAAGAGAATAGCTACACCTGCCTTTCTATTATTGACTGGGGTGGCAATGACCTCTCCCACCCATTTTATCTTTAATTTCAGAATCTCTGAATCTTTTAGATGTGTCTCTTGTAAAAATACTACCTCTGGGTGATTTTTAGCTAATGTTTTAATAATAAGTTTACGTTTCATTGGGGAAGTTATGCCACCTACGTTCCATGAAAGTATATTAAGGTTTTGGCACATATTTAAAATCAATCAGCTTTACTGGAGCAAGACGGATAAAAGAGCCATACACGCGACCCATGTGGAGGGAAGAGACGAGCAAGGAGCGAGGGGAAGAGAGAACAGAGGAAGAGAGAAAAAAAAAAAAAAAAAAAAGGGGGGGGGGGGAAACCATATTTCTAACATACTAAAACGAAAAAACACCAGTACTACAACAACGTACCATTTATCTAAATTCTTAAATGTGCTAAGGCATTCAGACATAATATAGATGAACCACATAGGATTTTCAAAATAACTATCTATATTCCTTTCGGGGAGTCTTTCCCTTATATTTCCTTTTCCTTTACCTCCTCCCCCTTCCTTCAAATAAAACTCCATACACGGTCAATTAGTCCCTACGATATTCCTTGCTGCCAAAAATTCCTGCGCTTCACCTATAGTATTGAGCGTGATTTGTTTGTCTTGAAATTCCAAGACAATTTTAGCCGGATATAATAGACGGGCCTTAAAGCCATTATGAATAAGCTGGGAGCAGTAAGGGGCCATTAATTTCCTCTTAGATGAGGTTTCGCTAGAGAAATCTTGAAATAATAATAGTTTGTTGTTATCTATTATAAGGGCATCCTTTTTCTTATAGGCTTTCATAATTTCCACTTTGTCCTGGAATTTCAAGTATTTAACTATACTCATCCTATTTCGGGGTGAACCATTTGAATTATTTTTGGGGGGACCTATCCTGTGGGCTCTTTCCACAATTAGCGGTAATAGAGCAGGGGCAAGACCTAAAGCTTGTGGGAGCGTTACTGATGTAAATTTCATTAGGTCTTTATATTCTATCATTTCAGGCAAACCTATAATTCTTATATTATTTTGCCTGGAGCGATCTTCCAGATCCTCCAGGCGATTAAGTAGGGTATTAATTTGAGATTCTTGTGCATGAATTTGCGAGTCTTGGGTGTTGGTTAAATCCTCTAAGTCTGAGATCCTATTCTCAGCCTCTGCCAATCTATGAGAAAAATGTCTCACTTCGGTGGAGAGAGCTAGGATGTTGGTAGAGATATTAGCTAGTTCCGTTTTGATATCATTGAATTGAGGCGCTATCAACTCAGATAATTGTGTTAATATAGACTGTGGGTCTGGTAAAGGGTTACCCATCTCTTGATTAACCTCTGAGCCACTAGTATCTTGAGCTTTTGTTTTTCGATCTTTTATTTTGGGGGGCATTTTTGGTGAACTGTGTTTCCCTTGTGTCATGAATTTTTCCATAGGTCAGTGAAAAAACCACTTATGAGCAACAAAAATATATATATCTCTATATGTATCTACCTCTTTTAGGTGTGATAGTGTGTGTGCATGGGCCGTTATGGGTCCAGTGAAAGTTGAAGTGTTAACGTGTAATATTACTTCTTTCTACTATGACAAATGACAAAATCGATCGTGAAAAGGTGGACTATACCTACAAAATAAGAAAAAAGGAAAAAAAAAGAAATAAAACAATATCTTTAAGTGAACGTGCGTGTGAACAAAAAAAAAAAAAAAACAGAGTGTCCCCCCCTATAAGGAACAAGATTTGCTCTGCTCGGGATTTTAAACTTCTTTCTTTTCCTTCCTCCCTTCCTTCTGTCCTCTCTCTGCCTCCCCCTCTCTCTTCCTCTCTCAGAAAAAGAACCTCATTGATGGTAAGGGGCTAAATTTATAAATACTTCTTAGACAGCAATGATCTATTAATTGCCCTTTATAAAAGAATTTTTCTTCTCTTATCTCTCTTTTCTCACTTTTCCTACTCCTTACACCCTTTTCCTGTGGGGAATTGCTCTTTCAAGAATCTCTTTTGGGCTTTACATAAGTATACTTTTACTCAAATACTGAGAATATAAACTTAAGAAATGAGCTGATTATTATGTCACAATACACCAGTCCTAACTCTCTGATGGCTGCTTTATTACTTTTAATATTATTCTTGTTTTTTTTTTTTCCCCTTTTAATATAAAAAATAAATTTCTGAAAAAAATACAAACAATTCACAAGAAGCTGGTTCTACTTTATAGCTGAATCTAATTTCAGCTTTGCAATTTACGAACTGAGATATTTATTCAAACACTAAGAATAGGAACCTTTTAGCAAAGAGCTAACAATATTGTGTCCAATGCGGCAGTCCTAATTCTCTAATGGCAGCCGTAATACTTTTGATACTATTCTTTCTACTTTAGCACCATGGAGAGACACATGAGGATTAATAGACTTCAGCACACTTAGGTCTTTTTAGCAATGTTCAACTTGTAAATATCTTCTCCATATATCAGAAACTTCAGGTAACCAGGTGAGTCTCTGAATAAAGTATGAGCAGATCACGAAAAGCTGATACTGCTTTATCCCTTCAGTAGTTGCACAAAAAAAAGATACTGTGAAGCTATAGATACTCCAAAATAAAAAGCTGGTAGACTCTGCAACAACGATCCCAAAATTTGGTAATGATTAATGTAATTGTCACATAGTCAGCTATCAGTATAGCAGTAACGGTTGTCACCTCAACAGCAAACATACAATGTCAGGCACCCTCCATTCATGAGCCCACCAGCTCAAGTGTAAGATACCGGGAACCAGGACTTGGTGTAATACTTGCAGTTTCTTGGGGAGTATAAGGATCCAAACCAATACCACAGCCCGAGTTTCCACTTTGAGAGATCTGAAGAGAGAGCGCGTGCCCACTTGAAGCAAGGTACTGCTTACGGCCGATGATCCGTGTCTCGTCAAACAAGAGATGTTCTTTTGGTAGCCGACGGGCAGAAGGTTTACTCCCAGGGGATAGGGGGTGACACTCGGATCTCTCCGTGAGTCAGCAACCCCTCTCAACCACAAGCGAGCAACTTCCACCGCCCAGCCTGGGGCTCGTCCCTTACTTTCGACCGGACCACTGCTTCAGTATCGGATATCCCTCTGGTGGATCACTTGCGCCTGTGTGATACTTCTGTAACAGCAGCGGATTACACCGCACGTCTTTTAGGCTTCCTGCAGCTTGAGGCCAGAAGGCGATTCTGTGCCCAAACAAGCCCAGGTGAGTGTAGGCCTCGGGGCTGTAAGCGTGGGGAGATGGAGCGCTGGTACTCTGTTCCAGCAACCGCTCTGGAGGATCACTGTGACGTGAAGGCTCCTCCCCAAACAGGAAGTCCCGGGGAGACAAGATTCTACTGTAAATACATGTATACACATATAAATACATATGTACACACACACACACACACAAACATATATATATATATATAAAACACTTGCAGTATCTGTATCCGAAAAAGCGCTCACCATATTCACCGAAAAACCAGCTAGGAATAATATAGTAATATACCTCTTGCAAGTTGTATCACGGTACAATAGAGAGTGGGTGGCTAGACATCCAGGTGTAGCCAGTGCTGCAAATAACGTGTCTAGTCCACACACCAAACAAAAGTAGATATCCAAGAAGAAGAGCGCACTGAAGCTCATAAATGAAAGTCCACGGCAGTGGTAAAAAATACTTGAAGCTTTATTTCCAAAAATTTAAATAAAAAAAGGTTCAGCACACATAAAAACAGAAATGTGCGATCAAGGTCCAATGCAGACGCGTTTCGTGCGCATGCGCACTTGGTCACTGAATGCGTCTGCGTTGGACCTTGATTGCACAACTCTGTTTTAATGTGTGCTGAACCTACTTTGATTTTAATTATTGGAAATAAAGATTCAAGTATTTTTTACCCCTGCCTTGGACATATATATATATTGCTGGCCAGTTCAGTACTCTCCAGCGCTATGTCTTATACTATTTCTGGGTTATTTTTGACGTGTGCTTTGGGTAATTGTCCTGCTGTAAGTCTCATGACCTCTGACGGAGACCGAACCTTCTAGCACTGGGCCCTACATTGCACCGTAGAATTCTTTGGTAGTCTTCAGATTTCATAATGCCATGCACAGAGTCAAGACATCCAGTGCCTGAAGCAGCAAAGCAACCCCAAAATACCAGTGAACCTCCACTATGTTTGACTGTAGGGACTGTATTCTTTTCTTTAAAAGTCTCATTTTTTTTCCTGAAAATAGTAGAATGATGGGCTTTACCAAAAAACTGTAATTTTGTTTCATCTGTCCACAGCACATTCTCCCAAAAGGATTTTGGCTTCCTCAGGTAAGTTTCGGCAAACTCCAATCTGGCTTTTTTATGTTTCCGTGTGAGCAGTGGGGTCCTCCTGGGTCTCCTACCATAGCGTCCCTTTTCATTCAGATGGTGACATATAGTGCGAGCTGACACATTTGTACCCTGTGCCTGAAGGTCAGCTTGAATTTTTCTGGAAGTTGATCAAGGTTCTTTAACCACCATTAGAACAATCCTTTGTTGCAATCTTTGAACAATTTTTCTCTTTTGTCCATGTCCAGGGAGATTAGCTACAGTGCCATGGGCTGTAAACTTCTTGACAATGTTGAGCAAGGTGGACACAGGAACATTAAGATCTCTGAATATGAACCACTACCAAAAGAGGAGTCATTCCCTATAAAACTCTGCAACTTACTTTAATCAGTGCTTGGACATTGGTGTACTTTGTGTGTCTGTGTTTCCAGGCATTCTAAGTTTTCCATTGTACCCTATTTGTCTTTGGATCATTGACTGCTCTATTGCCTTGCCCTTACTTGCTGTGTTTTCTAATTGGTCTGACTACTGGCATTGACCCCTGGCTTGCTTATCTGTACTGCTCTATTGCCTTGTCATTACATACTCAGATGCTGAATGGACAGACTTCTGGTTTGATCCTGACTGCTCTATTGTCTTACCCTTACATATTTGGTTGCTGATTGCACAGATTTCTGGTTTGATCCTGACCTGCTCTGTCTTGTTACCTGCATAAAAAACCTCTCTACTACTTCTGTACATTGGGTCCCAGCAATACCAGAACAAGAGGTACGACTACCCCTGAAACTTCCCTAAAGGACCTGAGCTTTGTGTTTAACTCCTTTGTAGAGGGTTAGACACAAATACCTAGATTACAAGTGAAGCACAACATAGGCAATTTTCATCAACAACCCCAATTTTGTGAAACCCTTGAATACTGTCCATTAACTTTAGAATCCAATATGCAAATATAAAGTAGAATTACATCTATAAACAAGACATTTTAAATTTCTTTATTCCAAAAAAGTTTTCGATTTAGTCAATTTTTGCAAACACATTTAGAGCAAATCTGCAAGAAAAAAAAAGATATGCTTGATATATCAAATATAATGAAAATTTGTTTTAGACTGTCTATTTAAAAGAATGAAAAAGAAATGAAGAAAAACACACACATACAATAGCTACAATAATAATAAAACCAAATAATTAAATGCAAGAAAAAAAACATAATTTATGCTTACCTGATAAATTCCTTTCTTCTGTAGTGTGATCAGTCCACGGGTCATCATTACTTCTGGGATATTACTCCTCCCCAACAGGAAGTGCAAGAGGATTCACCCAGCAGAGCTGCATATAGCTCCTCCCCTCTACGTCACTCCCAGTCATTCGACCAAGGACCAACGAGAAAGGAAAAGCCAAGGGTGAAGTGGTGACTGGAGTATAAATTAAAAAATATTTACCTGCCTTAAAAACAGGGCGGGCCGTGGACTGATCACACTACAGAAGAAAGGAATTTATCAGGTAAGCATAAATTATGTTTTCTTCTGTTAAGTGTGATCAGTCCACGGGTCATCATTACTTCTGGGATACCAATACCAAAGCAAAAGTACACGGATGACGGGAGGGATAGGCAGGCTCTTTATACAGAAGGAACCACTGCCTGAAGAACCTTTCTCCCAAAAATAGCCTCCGATGAAGCAAAAGTGTCAAATTTGGAAAATTTGGAAAAAGTATGAAGCGAAGACCAAGTTGCAGCCTTGCAAATCTGTTCAACAGAGGCCTCATTCTTGAAGGCCCAAGTGGAAGCCACAGCTCTAGTAGAATGAGCTGTAATTCTTTCAGGAGGCTGCTGTCCAGCAGTCTCATAAGCTAAACGAATTATGCTACGAAGCCAAAAAGAAAGAGAGGTAGCGGAAGCTTTTTGACCTCTCCTCTGCCCAGAGTAAATGACAAACAGAGAAGACGTTTGTCGAAATTCCTTAGTTGCCTGTAAGTAAAATTTTAGAGCACGGACTACATCCAGGTTGTGCAGTAGACGTTCCTTCTTTGAAGAAGGATTTGGGCATAAAGAAGGAACAACAATCTCTTGATTGATATTCCTGTTAGTAACTACCTTAGGTAAGAACCCAGGTTTAGTACGCAGGACTACCTTATCCGAATGAAAAATCAAATAAGGAGAATCACAATGTAAGGCTGATAATTCAGAGACTCTTCGAGCCGAGGAAATAGCCATTAAAAATAGAACTTTCCAAGATAACAACTTTATATCAATGGAATGAAGGGGTTCAAACGGAACGCCCTGTAAAACATTAAGAACAAGGTTTAAACTCCATGGTGGAGCAACAGTTTTAAACACAGGCTTAATTCTGGCCAAAGCCTGACAAAAAGCCTGGATGTCAGGAACTTCTGACAGACGTTTGTGTAACAGAATGGACAGAGCTGAGATCTGTCCCTTTAATGAACTAGCAGATAAACCCTTTTCTAAACCTTCTTGTAGAAAAGACAATATCCTAGGAATCCTAACCTTACTCCAAGAGTAACCTTTGGATTCACACCAATATAGGTATTTACGCCATATCTTATGGTAAATCTTTCTGGTAACAGGTTTCCTAGCCTGTATTAAGGTATCAATAACTGACTCAGAAAATCCACGTCTTGATAAAATCAAGCGTTCAATTTCCAAGCAGTCAGCTTCAGAGAAGTTAGATTTTGATGTTTGAAGGGACCCTGTATCAGAAGGTCCTGTTTCAGAGGTAGAGACCAAGGTGGACAGGATGACATGTCCACCAGGTCTGCATACCAAGTCCTGCGTGGCCACGCAGGTGCTATTAGAATCACTGATGCTCTCTCTTGTTTGATTCTGGCAATCAATCGAGGAAGCAACGGGAAGGGTGGAAACACGTAAGCCATCCTGAAGTCCCAAGGTGCTGTCAGAGCGGATCTGGACCCGTAACGATGAAGCTTGGCGTTCTGTCGAGACGCCATGAGATCTATCTCTGGTTTGCCCCAACGTCGAAGTATTTGGGCAAAGACCTCCGGATGAAGTTCCCACTCCCCCGGATGAAAAGTCTGACGACTTAAGAAATCCGCCTCCCAGTTCTCCACTCCCGGGATGTGGATTGCTGACAGGTGGCAAGAGTGAGACTCTGCCCAGCGAATTATCTTTGATACTTCCATCATAGCTAGGGAGCTTCTTGTCCCTCCCTGATGGTTGATGTAAGCTACAGTCGTGATGTTGTCCGACTGAAACCTGATGAACCCCCGAGTTGTCAACTGGGGCCAAGCTAGGAGGGCATTGAGAACTGCTCTCAATTCCAGAATGTTTATTGGCAGGAGACTCTCCTCCTGACTCCATTGTCCCTGAGCCTTCAGAGAATTCCAGACGGCACCCCAACCTAGAAGGCTGGCGTCTGTTGTTACAATTGTCCAGTCTGGTCTGCTGAATGGCATCCCCCTGGACAGATGTGGCCGAGAAAGCCACCATAGAAGAGAATTTCTGGTCTCTTGATCCAGATTCAGAGAAGGGGACAAGTCTGAGTAATCCCCATTCCACTGACTTAGCATGCACAGTTGCAGTGGTCTGAGGTGTAAGCGTGCAAAGGGTACTATGTCCATTGCCGCTACCATTAAGCCGATTACCTCCATGCATTGAGCCACTGACGGGTGTTGAATGGAATGAAGGGTGCGGCAAGCACTTTGAAGTCTTGTTAGCCTGTCCTCTGTCAGGTAAATCTTCATTTCTACAGAATCTATAAGAGTCCCCAGGAAGGGAACTCTTGTGAGTGGAACGAGTGAACTTTTCTTTTCGTTCACCTTCCATCCATGTGACCTTAGAAATGCCAGCACTAACTCTGTATGAGACTTGGCAGTTTGAAAGCTTGAAGCTTGTATCAGAATGTCGTCTAGGTATGGAGCTACCGAGATTCCCCGCGGTCTTAGTACCGCCAGAAGAGCACCCAGAACCTTTGTGAAGATTCTTGGAGCTGTAGCCAATCCGAATGGAAGAGCCACAAACTGGTAATGCCTGTCTAGGAAGGCAAACCTTAGGTACCGATAATGATCTTTGTGAATCGGTATGTGAAGGTAAGCATCTTTTAAATCTACAGTGGTCATGTATTGACCCTCTTGGATCATAGGAAAAATTGTCCGAATAGTCTCCATCTTGAACGATGGAACTCTTAGGAATTTGTTTAGGATCTTTAAGTCCAGGATTGGTCTGAAAGTTCCCTCTTTTTTTGGGAACCACAAACAGATTTGAGTAAAACCCCTGTCCCTGTTCCGATCGTGGAACTGGATGGATTACTCCCATTAACAAGAGCTCTTGTACGCAGCTTAGAAACGCCTCTTTCTTTGTCTGGATTGTTGACAATCTTGACAGATGAAATCTCTCTCTTGGAGGAGAGTATTTGAAGTCCAGAAGGTATCCCTGAGATATTATATCTAGCGCCCAGGGATCCTGAACATCTCTTGCCCAAGCCTGGGCGAAGAGAGAAAGTCTGCCCCCCACTAGATCCGATCCCGGATCGGGGGCCCTCAATTCATGCTGTTTTAGGGGCAGCAGCAGGTTTCCTAGTCTGCTTGCCCTTGTTCCAGGACTGGTTAGGTTTCCAGCCTTGTCTGTAGCGAGCAACAGCTCCTTCCTGTTTTGGTGCAGAGGAAGTTGATGCTGCTCCTGCTTTGAAATTACGAAAGGAACGAAAATTAGACTGTTTAGTCTTGGCTTTGGCTTTGTCCTGAGGCAGGGCATGGCCTTTACCTCCTGTAATGTCAGCGATAATCTCTTTCAACCCGGGCCCGAATAAGGTCTGCCCTTTGAAAGGTATATTAAGCAATTTAGACTTAGAAGTAACATCAGCTGACCAGGATTTTAGCCACAGCGCCCTGCGTGCCTGAATGGCGAATCCTGAATTCTTCGCCGTAAGTTTGTACTACGGCCTCCGAAATGAATGAATTAGATAGTTTAAGGACTCTAAGCCTGTCCGTAATGTCGTCCAGAGTAGCTGAACCAATGTTCTCTTCCAGAGACTCAATCCAGAATGCCGCTGCAGCCGTGATCGGCGCAATGCATGCAAGGGGTTGCAATATAAAACCTTGTTGAACAAACATTTTCTTAAGGTAACCCTCTAACTTTTTATCCATTGGATCTGAAAAAGCACAGCTATCCTCCACCGGGATAGTGGTACGCTTAGCTAAGGTAGAAACTGCTCCCTCCACCTTAGGGACCGTTTGCCATAAGTCCCTTGTGGTGGCGTCTATTGGAAACATTTTTCTAAATATCGGAGGGGGTGAGAACGGCACACCGGGTCTATCCCACTCCTTAGTAACAATTTCAGTAAGTCTCTTAGGTATAGGAAAAACCTCAGTACTCGTCGGTACCGCAAAATATTTATCCAACCTACACATTTTCTCTGGTATTGCAACTGTGTTACAATCATTCAGAGCCGCTAACACCTCCCCTAGTAATACACGGAGGTTTTCCAGTTTAAATTTAAAATTTGAAATATCTGAATCCAGTCTGTTTGGATCAGAACCGTCACCCACAGAATGAAGTTCTCCGTCCTCATGTTCTGCCACCTGTGACGCAGTGTCTGACATGGCCCTAATATTATCAGCGCACTCTGTTCTCACCCCAGAGTGATCACGCTTACCTCTTAGTTCTGGTAATTTAGCCAAAACCTCAGTCATAACAGTAGCCATATCCTGTAATGTGATTTGTAATGGCCGCCCAGATGTACTCGGCGCTACAATATCACGCACCTCCCTCTGAGCGGGAGATGTAGGTACTGACACGTGAGGCGAGTTAGTCGGCATAACTCTCCCCTCGTTGTTTGGTGAAATTTGTTCAATTTGTACAGATTGACTTTTATTTAAAGTAGCATCAATACAGTTAGTACATAAATTTCTATTGGGCTCCACTTTGGCATTGCAACAAATGACACAGGTATCATCCTCTGAATCAGACATGTTTAACACACTAGCAAATAAACTTGCAACTTGGAAATACAATTCAATTAGAATAATATTAAAACGTACTGTGCCTTTAAGAAGCACAGAAGATCTATGACAGTTGAAAATTAATAAATTGAAACAGTTATAGCCTCAATCCTTGTAAACAACACAACTTTAGCAAAGGTTTAATCCCATTAGCAAAGATAACAAATTCTGAAAGCAGGAAACAAATTACAGAATAAACGTTTTTTATCTCAGTCAAACTATAATTCTCACAGCTCTGCTGAGAGAAATTACCTCCCTCAAAATAAGTTTTGAAGACCCCTGAGCTCTGTAGAGATGAACCGGATCATGCAGGGAATACAATGAGTTGCTGACTGAAATATTTGATGCATAGTAAAAGCGCCAAAAAACGGCCCCTCCCCCTCACACACAGCAGTGAGGGAGAACAGAAACTGTCAGAAAAACAGATTAAGCAACTGCCAAGTGGAAAAATAGTGCCCAAACATTTATTCACACAGTACCTCAGCAAATGAAAACGATTTTACATTCCAGCAAAAACGTTAAACATAATCTCTAGTTATTAAACAGCTTTATGTATTTCTTACAGTGTAATTCTAGTGAAGTACCATTCCCCAGAATACTGAAGTGTAAAGTATACATACATGACATTATATCGGTATGGCAGGATTTTCTCATCAATTCCATTGTCAGAAAATAAAAACTGCTACATACCTCTATGCAGATTCATCTGCCCGCTGTCCCCTGATCTGAAGTTTACCTCACTCCTCAGATGGCCGAGAACAGCAATATGATCTTAACTACTCCGGCTAAAATCATAGCAAAACTCTGGTAGATTCTTCTTCAAACTCTGCCAGAGAGGTAATAACACACTCCGGTGTTATTTTAAAATAACAAACTTTTGATTGAAGATATAAAACTAAGTATAATCACCATAGTCCTCTCACACATCCTATCTAGTCGTTGGGTGCAAGAGAATGACTGGGAGTGACGTAGAGGGGAGGAGCTATATGCAGCTCTGCTGGGTGAATCCTCTTGCACTTCCTGTTGGGGAGGAGTAATATCCCAGAAGTAATGATGACCCGTGGACTGATCACACTTAACAGAAGAAAAGGTATATAAATTTATCAAACATCTGGATAATTTATTTCTATATGCAAAATGCTCTTTAAGTAAAAATATCACACAATTACAAATATAGCAATTGTGCTAATGGACACTGAAATGCATGGCCAAAGTGCAATTACAGTTATTATGCTTTTGTGAATCTTGCTTTAAAAGCAAAACATAACGGATTTGAATAATTTGCATTAAAAAAAGACAAATAAAAGCATAGGTCTTATTTAGGGTTAGAATCAGAAATTCTAGTTATAATATGAATTGAAAGAATGTAAAAAGGAATTTGCATTGACAAATAAAGTAAACATTAATTTCAATCAATTATTAAGAAAAGATAGATTTTTTATATAGGCTTTAAAAATAAAATCTAGACTGAATACCACCAGCTTGTAACCACAGCAACCCAAACAACAGTACATTAATCTCTGGTGGAAGAATAGCCAAGATAGTTCTGGATAAATATTTAGGACTACAGAATAAAAACCATGATGCATTTTATCGAAAGGCAAGAAGATTCAATAAAACTATATAAAAAACGAATTGGCATATTGGTCCGGGGGGAAACACAATGAATGCATTTGGTGACTTGTTACAGAAGTGGGCAATTAGCATTTGTTGGATAGCTGTCTACCTCCAGAAAAGACAGAGGGCCCCATTCACCATCTGACAGATGGTCGTTTCAGGTAGGGAACCTGTAAGGCCTCCTCCTTGTGCAGCACCTGCATGCAACCAATCACCTCAAAGCAGGGCCTGTCAACTACCCTAAACTGCACTGCTTAACTTGCGGTAGCTTGCGCAAGTGAGCCTGTACTGCAATGTTTCCAAAGTAGCCTCTGGTGCTTAAAGGGACACTGAACCCAATTTTTTTCTTTTGTGATTCAGATAGAGCATGCAATTTTAAGCAACTTTCTAATTTACTCCTATTATCAATTTTTCTTCGTTCTCTTGCTATCTTTATTTAAAAGAAAGAAGGCATCCAAGCTTTTTTTGATTCAGACCTGGACAGCACTTTTTTATGGGTGGATGAATTTATCCACCAATCAGCAAGAACAACCCAGGTTATTCACCAAAAATGGGCCGGCATCTAAACTTACATTCTTGCATTTCAAATAAAGATACCAAGAGAATGAAAAAAAAATTGATAATAGGAGTAAATTAGAAAGTTGCTTAAAATATCATGCTCTATCTGAATCACGAAAGAAAAATTTTGGGTTCAGTGTCCCTTTAATAAATGGAAACCCTAATTTCGTTTCTGCTGAAAAAAAAAGCTAAACACCCTAGCTACTACTCCCCCTTTTCCTTTATTTGGCTCTCTCCCATATACAGAGCTTAACTTCAAACTGTTTTGCTTTGGGCCCAAAATCAGTTTTAAAAGTACAGATAGGGCCCTTTTAACCCCTTAATGACCGGAGCATTTTTAAATTTTCTTACCCTTAATGACAATGGCTATTTTTACATTTCTGCAGTGTTTGTGTTTAGCTGCAATTTTCCTCTTACTCATTTACTGTACCCACGCATATTATATACTGTTTTTCTCGCCATTAAATGGACTTTCTAAAGATACCATTATTTTCATCATATCTTATAATTTACTATAAAAAAAATATAAAATGAGGAAAAAATTGAAAAAACCACACTTTTTCTAACTTTGACCCCCAAAATCTGTTTCACATCTACAACCACCAAATAACACCCATGCTAAATAGTTTCTAAATTTTGTCCCGAGTTTAAAAATACCCAATGTTTACATGTTCTTTGCTTTTTCTGCAAGTTATAGGGCAAAAAATACAAGTAGCACTTTGCTATTTCCAAACCACTTTTTTTCAAAAACAGAATTTATGCTTACCTGATAAATTACTTTCTCCAACGGTGTGTCCGGTCCACGGCATCATCCTTACTTGTGGGAATATCTCTTCCCCAACAGGAAATGGCAAAGAGTCCCAGCAAAGCTGGCCATATAGTCCCTCCTAGGCTCCGCCCACCCCAGTCATTCGACCGACGGACAGGAGGAAAAATATAGGAGAAACCATATGGTACCGTGGTGACTGTAGTTAGAGAAAATAATTCATCAGACCTGATTAAAAAACCAGGGCGGGCCGTGGACCGGACAAACCGTTGGAGAAAGTAATTTATCAGGTAAGCATAAATTCTGTTTTCTCCAACATTGGTGTGTCCGGTCCACGGCGTCATCCTTACTTGTGGGAACCAATACCAAAGCTTTAGGACACGGATGAAGGGAGGGAACAAATCAGGTTACCTAAACGGAAGGCACCACGGCTTGCAAAACCTTTCTCCCAAAAATAGCCTCCGAAGAAGCAAAAGTATCAAATTTGTAAAATTTGGCAAAAGTGTGCAGTGAAGACCAAGTCGCTGCCTTACATATCTGATCAACAGAAGCCTCGTTCTTGAAGGCCCATGTGGAAGCCACAGCCCTAGTGGAGTGAGCTGTGATTCTTTCAGGAGGCTGCAGTCCGGCAGTCTCGTAAGCCAATCGGATGATGCTTTTAAGCGAAAAGGAAAGAGAGGTAGAAGTCGCTTTTTGACCTCTCCTTTTACCAGAATAGACGACAAACAGAGAAGATGTTTGTCTGAAATCTTTTGTAGCTTCTAAATAGAATTTTAGAGCACGGACTACGTCCAAATTGTGTAACAAACGTTCCTTCTTTGAAACTGGATTCGGACACAAAGAAGGTATTTTTGTTAGAAACAACCTTTGGAAGAAAACCAGGCTTAGTACGCAAAACCACCTTATCTGCATGGAACACCAAATAGGGCGGAGAACACTGCAGAGCAGATAACTCTGAAACTCTTCTAGCAGAAGAAATAGCAACCAAAAACAAAACTTTCCAAGATAACAACTTAATATCTATGGAATGTAGAGGTTCAAACGGAACCCCTTGAAGAACTGAAAGAACTAGATTTAAACTCCAGGGAGGAGTCAAAGGTCTGTAAACAGGCTTGATCCTAACCAGAGCCTGAACAAATGCTTGAACATCTGGCATAGCTGCCAGTCGTTAGTGTAGTAAGACAGATAAAGCAGAAATCTGTCCCTTTAGAGAACTCGCAGATAATCCTTTATCCAAACCTTCTTGCAGAAAGGAAAGAATCTTAGGAATTTTTACCTTATTCCAAGGGAATCCCTTGGATTCACACCAGCAGATATATCTTTTCCATATTTTATGGTAAATCTTTCTAGTTACCGGTTTTCTGGCCTGAACCAGAGTATCAATCACCGAATCTGAAAACCCACGCTTTGATAGAATCAAGCGTTCAATCTCCAAGCCGTCAGCTGGAGGGAGACCAGATTTGGATGTTCGAATGGACCCTGAACAAGAAGGTCCTGTCTCAAAGGTAGCTTCCATGGTGGAACCAATGACATATTCACCAGGTCTGCATACCAAGTCCTGCGTGGCCACGCAGGAGCTATCAAGATCACCGAGACCCTCTCCTGTTTGATCCTGGCTACCAGCCTGGGAATGAGAGGAAACGGTGGGAACCAAATGACGCCTTCTAGGAACTTTTCCAACCACTTTCAGGTCCTCACACATGCATCTGCATGTCTTGCACTCAAAAACAACTGCGCAGTAATGGCGCGAAAATGAGGCTCAGCCTACAACTGGGAAGGCCCTTCCTGACTGGAAAAGGTGTCTAACATAGTGCCTGACGTTAAAAAACGTTCCCCAAGTTTATAAGCGTGAATTATCAGCATAAACATGTATAAAATGTCCAAAAAAAGCAATCGATTTAGCCCATAAAAGTGTCTACCAGTTTTATAGCCCATATTAAGCCCTTTATTCTGTTTGAGACTAAGAAAATGGCTTACCGGTCCCCATGAGGGGAAATGACAGCCTTCCAGCATTACACAGTCTTGTTAGAAATATGGCTAGTCATACCTTAAGCAGAAAAGTCTGCTAACTGTTTCCCCCAACTGAAGTTACTTCATCTCAACAGTCCTATGTGGAAACAGCAATCGATTTTAGTTACTGTCTGCTAAAATCATCTTCCTCTCACAAACAGAAATCTTCATCTTTTTCTGTTTCAGAGTAAATAGTACATACCAGCACTATTTTAAAATAACAAACTCTTGATAGTAGAATAAAAAAACTACAACTAAACACCACATACTCTTAACCATCTCCGTGGAGATGTTGCCTGTGCAACGGCAAAGAGAATGACTGGGGTGGGCGGAGCCTAGGAGGGACTATATGGCCAGCTTTGCTGGGACTCTTTGCCATTTCCTGTTGGGGAAGAGATATTCCCACAAGTAAGGATGACGCCGTGGACCAGACACACCAATGTTGGAGAAATTAGCGTTAGTTACATTGGAACACCTGAATATCCCTTGACATGTATATATTTTTATTTAGAAGACTTCCCAAAGTATTGATCTAGGCCCATTTTGGTATATTTCATGCCACCATTTCACCGCCAAATGTGATCAAATAAAAAAAATTGTTGACTTTTTCACAAATTTTAGGTTTCTCTCTGAATTTATTTACAAACAACTTGTGCAATTATGGCATAAATGGTTGTAAATACTTCTCTGGAATCCCCTTTGTTCAGAAATAGCAGACATATATGGCTTTGGAGTTGCTTTTTGGTAATTATAAGGCCGCTAAATGCCGCTGCACACCACACGTGTATTATGCCCAGCAGTGAAGGGGTTAATTAGGGAGCTTGTAGGGAGCTTTTAGGTTTAATTTTAGTGTAGTGGACAACCCAAATTATTGATCTAGGCCCATTTTGGTATATTTCATGCCACCATTTCACCGCCAAATAGGATCAAATAAAAAAAAAAAAAAAAAAAAATTTTTTCAAAATTTTAGGTTTCTCACTGAAATTATTTACAAACAGCTTGTGCAATTATGGCACACATGGTTGTAAATTCTTCTCTGGGATCCCCTTTGTTCAGAAATAGCAGACATATATGGCTTTGGCGTTGCTTTTTGGTAATAATAAGGCCGTTAAATGCTGCTGCGCACCACACTTGTAATATGCCCAGCAGTTAAGGGGTTAATTATGTAGCTTGTAGGGTTAATTTTTAGCTTTAGTGTAGAGATCAGCCTCCCACCTGACACATCCCACCCCCTGATCCCCCTCAAACAGCTCTCTTCCCTCCCCCACCTCACAATTGTCACCGCCATCTTAAGTACTGGCAGAAAGTCTGCCAGTACTGAAATAAAAAAATATTTTTTTTTCCATATAGTCTGCAGTGATGGATCCCCCCTTACCCCACAACCTCCCTGATCCCCCCCATACATCTCTCTAACCCTCCCCCTCTACCTATTTGCCGCCATCTTGGGTACTGGCAGCTGTCTGCCACTACCCAATTTGCCCCCAAAAATAGTTTTTATTAACTTTTTTATATAAAACATTTGTTTTCTGTAGTGTAGCTGGCCCCCCTAAATAATCTACTTCCCTTTCCCTCCCAGATCCCTTACTAAACAACAGAGATCCCCCTGCATCTTTACTTGCAGGCATTTTTTGCACCCGCCCCCTCCACCCCCCTGGCCCCAACCGCCGACAAAGCTTTGAGACATTGGGATTGTACCGATAAGGAAGTTAGAGCATACCCTCCTCCTACAAACTGCTCCCACCCACCAACGAATGTGTGAACAACAAGCACCGATGCAGAGAGGGCCACAGAGTGGCCCTTTCTGCATCAGTGGGTAAAATAGGGGATTGCAGTGAAGCCTCAATATTGAGGCATCACTACAATCCCTTGTAAGCAGCTGGAAGCGATCATGATCGCTTCCAGCACTTCTAACAACAGAGGACGTACCAGGTACGTCAATTGTCATTAAGGGGAGTTTTTCCAATGACGTACCTGGTACGTCCTCTGTCATTAAGGGGTTAAGAACGCAGGGGTTACAAATATATATATAAATAATTATATATATATATACACACACATACATACACGCAGAGAACCTGGCAAACTCTAGAAAGCACACAGTAATATTTAAAAGCAAAAATGGGAGTTAGTTGCATTTGGCGCTAAGCTTGTAACCCAGGCTGGTCGGGGGTTAACTACCTGAGTTGCTGAAAACTGTACAGCTATCTGTAATTATTCAGGGCTGTGGGTTTTACAGTGATTTAGGATGCGTACCCATTCCAGTCTGAGAGTGCAGTCCATGGGGTCTAATTTATGAAGCCGCAGATGCTGGTTCCGACTGAAGTGGAAGTTATGAAGCAGCAGTCCTAAGACCGCTGCTCCTTAACTCGTCCGCCACCTCTGAGGTGGCGGACAGCAATCAGCCCGATCGAATACGATCGGGTTGATTGACACCCCCTGCTAGCGGACGATTGGCCGTGAATCTGCAGGGGGCGGTATTGCACTAGCAGTTCATCAGAACTGCTGGTGCAATGATAAATGCCGACAACGTATGCTGTCGGAATTTATCGATGTACGGTGGACATGATTCGCTATAGCGGATCATGTCTGTCCGCACCTACATAAATGGACCCCCATTTCTGTGCTTTGTATGTGCTTAGGGAAATTATAAAGGCCTCCGTCACCCTGGTTGGTTCTCTGTTTGTTAAAATGTGTAGCCACCAATCAAGCAAAATAGCACCCATGTGCTGAGCCTACCTAGCTATTCTTGCCAACAAAGGAAACCTAAATAAAGAAGCAAACTAGATAATAGAAGTATTTCTTTTTTTAAATTGCACGTTCTATCTGAATCATGAAAAAAAATGGGTTTTCTGTCCCTTTAATACTAACCTAAATCCATTATTTAACATGTTATATTTGTATTTTAACTAGTAACATCTGATATTAATTCAATTAGTATGGCCCTGCTGGTTTTATTGTCAAAATAGGTTAACAAAGCAATTCAAGAACAAGTTATGAATGCTGAAAAACGTTCCCAGTGCCAAACTGCAGCAAAGTTACATATTTCTAAGTAGGGCAGTACAACACAATTGGAAAAGATTTTCTGAAACCAAATAATTCTCAACCTAAGCAAGACCAGGCAGACCTAAAGTAGACACACCCTCAGAATCTGCATCCATAATTCAAGCAAGGAACATCCTAGTCCCAAGTAAACAAAAAGCACAGTCAAAAGACAAATGACAAAGTTAGAGAGTATCAATCTCTTTTAGTATGGGTAAATCAATGCAGAGATTTCACAGTGGAAAAAAAAAAGATTGTTTACTGACAAATCAAAATTTGACATTTTTGGTTCCAAGTACATGCCAGGTGATGTCAGCATTAAATATACACATAAAATATTCAGGTGTGGGCAAGTATTGATTACTCTAGAGATGACTTGTACAAGATCATCTACACTTTGACCAAAGAGATGTGCAACTCTACAGGCATGTCGTCCTTTCTGACTTAAAATTGTGTGGAAGATCATTTTCCAAACAGAACAGCAATCCTAAATACATCAAAACTGTGCCAGGCATACCTCTAATCCACAGTCACTGGAACTCAACCCCAAAGAATATCTTTGGGAACATTTGAAAAAGGACAAAGTGAAACACACTGTAATATATCTCTGGAAATCTCTGTGATGCTGTAAAGAAGTACAGGAACAATGTTGAACATGAAATTCTGCACAAAACTGTAGAATGAATGCCAGTTAAAGAATTAAAGCAGTCATTAAGCAAAATGGTGGTCATACTCAATACTGAGAATTTATTTTCAGTAATATCAAACAACACAATTTTTATTAGTGGAAATTATGTATTTTTGTAAAACAAATTAGATTTTCAGAAATGCTGAAATAAAAGCAGATTGTGGTAGTAGACTGACTTTTGGGCCCTACTGTGTGTATCCACATATATACACAACAACTTAATTTCTTACTTGCTGCAATCTGTATCTATCTTGAGTCTGAACTGCTTATACAAGAACTGCTGATACAAGATAGAAATAGTAAGAAATTATGGGTTTTCCTATATTTAACCCTGTGTGGGCTAGTAACATTTTCCTCCAACTGATAAACTATAGTGATAGATAGTGAGCAAGACAGGCATAACATTTTATAGTACTGGACCAAATATCTTGTTTTCAGGTTTTTATCTGCTCTAAATGAATAAGAGTCTATTGGGAAATAGAAACTCAAGGCAAGTACAAAAAAAGGGCAAGATTACTGCCGGCGACGCCGTTTTTTTACGCGGTTTTGGTATCACATATACAGTGCCCCATATAATGCGTTGCGTATATTTCACCCGTCGCCCGCAATTTTTACTCCCATAAGCTGTGTCGCAAATCGGTATCACATATTCAGCGCAAGGACTTACGAGGTGAAAATTGAGACATTTGACTCCATTTTTATCTCGCCAAACATAGGCAGGCGCAGCAAGCCTTACACTGAAAATGTGAGCACCATAACTCCCATTACCCAACACCTAATGAATGCGCAATATCTATCTACCTGTCAACCACCATAACTAATCAAATATATTAACCCCTAATCCACCATTAACCCACATCGCAATCTACCTTATTAAACTATTAACCCCTAATCCGCCATTAACCCACAACGCAATAAACCTAATAAAACTATTAAGCCCTAATCTGCCATTAACACAATAAAGCTAATAAATCTATTAACCCCTAATCCGCCAACCCCCCAGAATGCAAATAACTAATTAAATTACTAAGCCCCCTAACCTAACACCCCCTAAATTAACCCCAATTACCTAAATTAAAAATGACTAAATTACAAACAATTAAAATAAAAAAGCTAATATTACTTAAAAATAATAAAAAAAAAATTAAATTAATCTAAGATTACAAAAAAATAAAAACGTCTAACATTACATAAAAATAATAAACCAAATTTTCAAAAAATTAAACCTAATAAAGCCCCCCAAAATTAAAACACCACCTAATCGAATACTAAACTACCAATAGCCCTTAAAAGGGCCTTTTGTAGGGCATCACCCCAACAGCTCTTTTCCTTAAAAGTCCCCTCTCTAACAGTAAAATCTCCCACCCACTAAATCCCCCAAAATAAAAAACCTAACACTAAAAAACCCCTAAACTATCCATTGCCCCTAAAGGGGCATTTGTATGGGCATTGTATTTAAAAGGGCATTCAGCTCTTTTAAGACTGCCAGAAAAATCCCTGATCTAAAAAAAACCAAACCCCTCAAAAATAAAAAAAAAGCCAAAGTCTAACCCCGCAAATAGGTACTCACCGTTCCTGAAGTCTGCCGGAGAAGGTCCTGTTCCAGGCGGTGAAGTCTTCGTCCAAGCGGCCGACATCTTCTTCCAAGCGGGACCTCTTCCTTCTTCATCCAGGACCAAGCCAGCGTGGAGTGGAGATGAGCGCGGAGCAGGACCGGCGACCGTGGAGGATCCTCTGCGTACGATCACCGCCATACACTGAATAGTGAATTCAAGGTACGCGTCTAAATATGGTGTCCCTTGCATTCCTATTGGCTGATTTGATTCTTCAAATTCAAATCAGCCAATAGGATGAGAGCTAATGAGATCCTATTGGCTGTTCAAATCAGCCAATAAGATTTCAGTAGCTCTCATCCTATTTGCTGATTTGAATTTGAAGAATCAAATCAGCCAATAGGAATGCAAGGGACGCCATATTTAAACACGTACCTTGAATTCACTATTCAGTGTACAGCGGCGATCGTACGAAGAAGATCCTCAATGCTCCATGGCTCCCCGGTCGCCGGTCCTGCTCCGCGCTCATCCTCGCTCCAGCTTGGTCCTGGATGAAGGAAGAGGTCCCGCTTGGAAGAAGACTTCACCTCCTGGAACAGGACATTCTCCACCAGACTTCAGGAACGGTGAGTACTTATTTGGGGGTTAGACTTTTTTTTTTTTTTTTTTAGATTAGGAATTTATTTGGCACTTTTAAAAGAGCTGAATGCCCTTTTAAGGACAGTAAAATAGCTAAATGCCCCTTTAGGGGCAATGGGAAGTTTAGAATTTTTTAGTGTTAGGTTTTTTTATTTTGGGGGGTTTGGTGGGTGGGGGATTTTGTAAGGAAAAGATCTGTTTAACTTAGGACAATGCCCTACAAAAGGCTCTTTTAAGGGCTATTGCTAGTTTAGTATTAGATTAGGGGGTGTTTTTATATTGGGGGGCTTTTTTTTATTTTCATAGGGATTACGTTTAATTTTTTTATAATTTGATTTATTTTATGTAATGTTAGACTTTTTTTATTTTTTGTAATCTTAGATTAATTTAAATTGTTTTTTTTTATTTTTAAGTAACTTTTTTTATTTTTAAGTAACTTTTAATTTAGGTAATTGGGGTTAATTTAGGGGGTTTAGTAATTTAATTAATTATTTGCATTGTGGGTGTTTGTTGGATTAGGGGTTAATAGTTTTATTAGGATTATTGCGTTGTGTGGGTTTGGCAAATTAGGGATTAATAGGTTTGTTGCAATGTGGGTTAATGGCGGATTAGGGGTTAATAGTTTTAATAGGTACTTTGCGATGTGGGTGAATGGCTTATTAGGGGTTAATACATTTATTAGGTAGTTTGCGAAGGCGGATTTAGGGGTTAATACTTTAATTAGGTAGATCGCGATGTGTGTAAATGGCGGATTAGGGGTTAATAGTTTAATTAGGCATATTGCGTTGTGGGGGGTTGTCGGTTTCGGGGTTAATACTTTTAATATTAGTTGCGATGTGGGTTTGATGGCGGATATAGGGGTTTTGACGTGTCTTGTTTATTTTTGGGAGGCAGGTTAGACTTTTACAGGAGATTTGACATTTTTTTTATTTTCTTAGGTGCCGGCAGATTCTAAAGTGCCGTAAGTCACTGGCGACTCCAGAAATTTGTGTTTACGCTCATTTCTGGACATCGCTAGGTTATCCGACTTACGGCACTTTATGAACTGCCGGCAGTGTTTATGTGATACCCCGATCTGCAAGGTTAAATTACAGGCGGCACGGGTTTCAGCAGTTGCGCTGAAGCTTGCGCTGCATATGTAATCTTGCCCAAATTGTCATGGATTTTGTTACTATGGTGATTGCTATGATACCATTCTGACTTTTCCAAATGCATATCCCCAGAGACGCTGCTTGCAGCATAAAGTCTTTGCAATGTCACAGTTGTAAACCAGTAATGGTACTTCTAAAAACAAAAAACAAACTACTCAAAAATAAAACAGTGATCAGCTACTAAATACAATATCTTACAAACATTTGTTGGATTATCCAGAACAAAATAATTCTGTGTTCCATTCCAATTTTATGGAAGGTGGGTTTATTACACTTAAGCTAAAAAAAAATCTCTATACATATAGTTATTTACATACAGTGAAACAGATGCATAGAGGCTGAATTGGTTTTGTAAAAAGATTATTTATACAATTACACTATTTATAATTATCTATATAGAGGTCACAAAAAAACCCTGCTAAATATATAAAACAGCTGCAGATTAGGATACAAATGTTAAGAACTACACAGTGTGTATGACAGGGGAATGTCTGTTACGCTAGAACACAGTTGAGCATGAATAAACTGTTAAGACTATTATTAATACTACAAATGAATATTACAAAAACTAAATTAGTGA
>NC_069503.1:786399384-786409384 GCF_027579735.1 Bombina bombina | reverse complement strand
AATGTCAGCATCAATGTTTACCTTTAATACTAATTTCACATATACATACTTTAAAAGTATAATACACAATGTAACAAATGGCACTTACAAGTTCTGATGAGTGATCAATGACACAATTATCGAGCAATTTGATTCGTTAGTGATAGTTTAAAATGTATATTTGAATCAGATTGGCTGATGTCATAAATCATGTGATTATGCATATTCCAATCAAAAGTGGTTGAAAAATTCACTAGTGTGTGGGTTGATTAGGAGTTTGCGATATAATTGGTGCGAAAAGTGTTGTGTCAAATTTGGCGCAAAGTGGAGAGTGGGACTTGTATAACATGGCTTAAACATGGTGCAAATAGATTTTTAAAAAAAATAAATAAAAGGAAGTTAGCAATATTATGTTGTGCATTTCATTTTTATCTCTATATCTATTAGTGCGACAAGTTTGGGGCAAAACTTTTCAAAAAATTTGAAGAAATAATATTGTCCCCTTGCTTTGTAATGAGAGACAAAGTTGTAACAAAATCCATAAGAAGTGATGTATTTTTCATTTTTATCCCTATATCTACTAGTGCACAAAATGTGGAGCAATAATATTTTTTGATTTAGAAAGGGTATACAATTTTAATAAAGTTTCTAATTTACTTTTATTATGTAATATACTTCATTCTCTTGCAGCATCGAACATAAGCTTTCTTTGTTTTAACACTTCAATTGATTTCTATGGCATCCGCGGCCTCAAGGGTGGCGGATTGAAAACTAGGTACGCTGCGTCGGAATAGACGTGAGCGTACCTGTTAAATGTTTGATAAATTGGGAAAATGGTCAAATAGAGTCGAATGTGAATTCGAATCATCTGTAATGACGAAAGCATCGATCTGCGTCAGATTGAGATCGCGGAGGGTATATTTTGTTACACATTTCAACATTTGACGATCTTGACGCTTTGATAACTATGGTGGATTAATCTTGCGACAAATACGACGCGGGATTCAAGCATATTTTCAATTGATGCTTTGATAAATATGCCCCATGAAATCCACATTTCCATGATTCAAATAGAACTTTAAATTTTAAACAACTTTTTAATTTACTTCTCTTATTAAATTTTCTTCTTTCTCTTGGTATCTTTTGTTGTAAAAAGCTCAGCAGCGTGGAAGTGTCTAGAGCACTATTTGGCAGCAATTTTGAAAGTATAAGTATATTATCCATTAACAAGAGCACTAGATTACAGCACTATGCCCTACCATGTAGTTTTCCAGACAACTTCCTAAGTATCTTTTTTTAACAAGGGAATACCATGGTCATAAAGCAAATGTGATAATAGAAGTAATTGGAAACTATTTTAAAATTGTATGCTTTGTCTGAATCACAAAATATTTTTTTTTTCGGTTTCATATACTTTTAGTATGATATCAACAAAATGGAACAATGCTGTCTATTTTCTTTTAAATAAAGTTTTATAAAAGAAAAACACCTAATCTTCAGAATGAAGCCGATATAAACCATGTGATAAACAAAAAGACTTTCAGTAGCATTTCAAAACCAAGGGCATGATGATCAAAAACCCACATGCATGCAGAGAAATCTCTTAAATTACTTTGGGGATTTTTTTTTTTTTTTCTTCAATGCAAGTGTCTCTCCTTCACATCAAAACAATGATCAGCTACAGCTCTCAACCAAAAATGTGCACCTCTAAAACTCTTTAAAAATGGGCCTCAAAGTACTGAAGAGACTTCTTAGATAATCTCGCCAGAGTGGAGAGCTTTCATTGGGGCCTTAGTGTCTCAGTTAATCACTCTTCCCTTAGTGGTAAAAGCAATGTAATAGGAAAGGATAGGATCCGGTGTTGATCCGTAACATCCCAAAACAAAAAGCAGCCAGCACAAGAGATAAGATAAATCACCATTTAATGTTAACAAAGCATAACGTTTCGGCCCCCCAAAAGAGCCTTGGTCACATGCAGCAAGTCATAACAGACAGGCATCAAATATAACACAGCAAGAGTGCCTTAAATACCACCACCCACCAATCAGATATGTGACACAGAACCGCCAAAACAAAGTATATATAACACAGCTGAATGGCATATCTAACTAAACTGACCGTAAACAGCCGTTCGTAACCATGACAGTGCAGTGAGCCGCACGCTAGCCAATGCGCATGCGTAGTGACGTTATCGCGCCAAACGTGCTTTGTCATGGAAACCCGACACAATGACATCAAACCACAACGCTAGAGTAACATCTGTCCAATCGGATGTGAGCAGTCAGCTCAACCAATACCAATCAGGGAAATAACCATGGCAACCACACGAAAGCACGATACACACTACTATACTTTCCAATAAAAGCAAGACTATCACAAATGTGTCAATAACTGTTAACATAGGCAGATATTGTATAACCACAAAAAGTGGTAGCACCCATAGAGCAATGTATACTTATGCCAGACTATCACACCATGTAACCATGGCAACGAATATGTTGATCCTGTGTTATTAAAGACGTACCTGATCATATTAAATCCTAAAGTTTAAAAACATGTACTGGCAAGATACATCGATACAGAAATAATATACTATATATCATACTTTCTAAGCCAAACTTAGCTAAATATTATTAGACCCACAAGTCAAGTGTAAGTATGTTATAGAACATCAATAACTTGTATCCTCGTGCACTAGCTAGTATACATTAACATACATCTATCAACAGCGTGCTCAGGGAATAGGTAGAAACTAGTATAACAGATGAGAGGAAGCCCACAGTCACTTGTAAAAGCAGCTGGGAGTGATGGTATCCAAACGATGAAACCAACGTGACACCATCTTCAATAGGGCCTTGGCCCGGTCCCCCCCCACGTCTAGATTTAGGGATGTGATTGATGAGTATTGTTCTCAAAGTAGAAATGGGATGTCCCGCTTGTTGAAAGTGGCGTGCCACCGGTTGGTCAGAGGAACCTTTATCGAGAGCTACTCTGATAGCTGTTTTGTGATTAGCCAGCTTCTCTCTTAAGGAGGTAATGGTTTTTCCCACATAATACAAGGAACAGGGACAAATGATCACATAAATGACATGGTCTGAAGTACAAGTCATACTAATAAGACCTTCAGTATATGTCATTGTTTGAGGGTGGTGGAACCTGTTACCAACGATCATTCCATTGCAAGTAATGCAGTTGCCACATCTGTAGCACCCCTTTTTTCCTGTAACCAGGGGTAACCAGGTTCGATTCTGATAGAATTGTTTGACTTGTACTTCAGACCATGTCATTTATGTGATCATTTGTCCTTGTTTCTTGTATTATGTGGGAAAAATCTAGACGTGGAGGGGACCGGGCCAAGGCCCTATTGAAGATGGAGTAACGATGGATTCATCTTTTGGATACCATCACTCCAAGAGGCCTTAATATGATGATCGATTATAGTTGCTTTTACAAGTGACTGTGGGCTTCCTCTCATCTGTTATACTAGTTTCTACCAATTCCCTGAGCACGCTGTTGATAGATGTATGTCAATGTATACTAGCTAGTGCACGAGGATACAAGTTAAGTATGTTATAGAACATCAATAATCTTGACTTGTGGGTCTAATAATATTTAGCTAAGTTTGGCTTACAAAGTATGATATATATATATATATATATATATATATATATATATATATAGATATATCTCAATGTATCTTGCCAGTACATGTTTTTAAATTTTAGGATTTAATAGGATCAGGTAAGTCTTTAATAACACAGGATCAACATACTCGTTGCCATGGTTACATGGTGTGATAGTCTGGCATAAGTATACATTGCTCTATGGTTGCTACCACTTTTTGTGGTTATACGATATCTGCCTAAGTTAACAGTTATGGACACATTTGTGATCGTCTTTCTTTTATTGGAAAGTATAGTAGTGTGTATCGTGCTTTCGTGTGGTTGCCATGGTTATTTCCCTGATTGGTATTGGTTGAGCTGACTGCTCACATCCGATTGGACAGATGTTACTCCAGCGTTGTGGTTTGATGTTGTGTCGGGTTTCCATGACAACGCACGTTCGGCGCGATAACGTCACTACGCACGCACGCGCATTGGCTTGCGTGCGGCTCACTGCACTGTCGTCATGGTTACGAACGGCCATTCACGGTCAGTTTAGTTAGATATGCCATTCAGCTGTGTTATATATACTTTGTTTTGGCGGTTCTGTATCACGTATCCGATTGGTGGGTGGGGGTATTTAAGGCACTCTTGCTGTGTTATATTGTATGCCTGTCTGTTATGACTTGCTGCATGTGACCAAGGCTCTTTTGGGGGGCCGAAACGTTATGCTTTGTTAACATTAAATGGTGATTTATCTTATCTCTTGTGCTGGCTGCTTTTGTTTTGGGATGTTACGGATTCATATTGGCCGAGCACAGAGTGGTTGCAATTGTTGGTGAGTGCTGATCTACTGTACATACATATATATATATATATATATATATATATATATATATATAGGAGAACTATACGTGTGAGCCAATTTTAACCCCTTAACTACCAGTGACGTACCCTGTACGTCGCTTTTTCAATAGTGTGCTCTCACCAGCACTATTTTAAGAAGCCTGCAGGTTAGGAGGCAGGATGTAATAGCACGGTCTTGCGGCATAACCAACACTATTATAAGCGCAAACTCGCTTAATAACCAGCAACATACAGGATACATTGTAGTTGTTAAGGGGTTAAGAAACAGTAATATCCAAAGATATCCTTCAGAAGTCCCCCTGCTTTGTTCCTGGACAGTGATACGCCTCACAGAAAAAAAGTAAATTTATGCTTACCTGATAAATTAATTTCTTCTATGGTACGACGAGTCCACGGAATTCATCCTTTACTTGTGGGATATTATCCTTCTGCTAACAGGAAATGGCAAAGAGCACCACAGGAGAGCTGTCTATATAGCTCCTCCCTTAGCTCCACCCCCCAGTCATTCGACCAAAGGTACAGGAAGAAAAAGGAGAAACTAAAAAGGTGCAGAGGTGACTGAAGTTTAAAATAAAAAAATATAATCTGTCTTAAAATGACAGGGCGGCTGTGGACTCGAAATTAATTTATCAGGTAAGCATAAATTTACTTTTCTTCTATAAGGTACGACGAGTATACGGAATTCATCCTTTACTTGTGGGATACAATACCAAAGCTACAGTACACGGATGAACGGGAGGGACAAGACAGATGGTTAAACAGAAGGCCCCACTGCTTGAAGAAATTTTCTTCCAAAAATAGCTTCCGAAGAAGGAAAAGTATCAAATGTGTAAAATTTGGAAAAGGTATGAAGCGAAGAGCAAGTCGCAGCCTTACAAATCTGTTCAACAGAAGCATTATTCTTAAAAGTCCATGTGGAAACCACCGCTCTAGTAGAGTGAGCTGTAATCCTTTCAGGAGGCTGCTGTCCAGCAGTCTTGTATGCCAAACGGATGATGCTTTTCAGCCAAAAATAAAGAGAGGTAGCCGTAGCTTTTTGACCTCTACGTTTCCCAGAATAGACAACAAACGAAGAAGACTTTTGACGGAAATCTTTGGTTGCTTGCAAGTAAAACTTCAAAGCACGAACCACGTCCAAGTTGTGCAACAGATGCTCCTTCTTAGAGGAAGGATTAGGATGCAGAGAAGGAAGGAACAACAATTTCCTGATTGATATTCATATTAGTAACAACCTTAGGAAGGAATCCAGGTTTGGTACACAAAACCACCTTATCAGCATGGAAAACAAGATAAGGCGAGTTGCATTGCAATCCAGACAGTTCAGAAACTCTTCGAGCCGAAGAGATAGCAACCAAAAACAGAACTTTCCAAGATAGAAGCTTAATATCTATGGAATGCATAGGTTCAAACGGAACCCCTTGAAGAACTTTAAGAACTAAATTCAAACTCCATGGCGCAGCAACAGGTTTAAACACAGGCTTGATTGTAACTAAAGCCTGACAGAACGACTGAACGTCTGGAACATCTGCCAGGCGTTTGTGCAGTAGAATTGATAAAGCAGATATCTGTCCCTTTAAGGAACTCGCTGATAGCCCCTTCTCCAATCCTTCTTGGAGAAAGGACAAAACCCTAGGAATCCTGATCTTACTCCATGAGTAGCCTTTGTATTCGCACCAATAAAGATATTTACACCATATCTTATGATAAATTTTCCTAGTGACAGGCTTTCGAGCCTGAATGAAAGTATCTATGACCGACTCAGAGAGACCCCGCTTGGATAAAATCAAGCGTTCAATCTCCAAGCAGTCAGCCGCAGAGAAACTAGATTTGGATGCTGGAACGGACCTTGAACCAGAAGGTCCTGTTCTCAGTGGCAGAGTCCATTGTGGAAGAGATGACATGTCCACCAGGTCTGCATACCAAGTCCTGCGTGGCCATGCAGGTGCTTTCAAAATCACTGAGGCTCTCTCCGGTTTGATTCTGGCAATCAAACGAGGAAGGAGAGGAAATGGTGGAAACACATAAGCCAGGTTGAACGACCAGGATACTGCTAGAGCATCTATCAGTACTGCCTGAGGATCCCTTGACCTGGACCCGTAACAAGGAAGTTTGGCCTTCTGACGAGACGCCATCAGATCCAATTCTGGTGTGCCCCATTGCTGAATCAATTGTGCAAACACCTCTGGATGGAGTTCCCACTCCCCGGATGAAAAGTCTGACGACTTAGAAAATCCGCTTCCCAGTTCTCCACTCCTGGGATATAGATTGCCAATAGATGGCAAGAGTGAGTCTCTGCCCATCGAATTATTTTGGTAACCTCCATCATCACTAGAGAACTCTTTGTTCCCCCCTGATGATTGATATATGCTACAGTCGTGATATTGTCCGACTGGAATCTTATGAATCTGGCCGAAGCAAACTGAGGCCACGCCTGAAGCACGTTGAATATAGCTCTCAGCTCTAGAATATTTATCAGGAGGAGAGCCTCCTCCCGAGTCCACAAACCCTGTGCTTTCAGGGAATTCCAGACTGCACCCCAGCCCAATAGGCTGGCGTCCGTCGTCACTATGACCCATGCTGTCCTGCGGAAACACATTCCCTGGGACAGATGATCCTGTGACAACCACCAAAGAAGAGAGTCTCTGGTCTCTTGATCCAGATTTATCAGAGGAGATAAATCTGCATAATTCCCATTCCACTGATTGAGCATGCACAGTTGCAGTGGTCTGAGATGCAAGCGAGCAAACGGAAGGATGTCCATTGCTGCTACCATTAGACCGATTACCTCCATACACTGAGCCACTGACGGGCGAGGAATGGAATGAAGAGCTCGGCAGGTGGTTAAAATCTTTGATTTCCTGACCTCTGTCAGAAAAATTTTCATGTCCACCGAATCTATCAGAGTTCCCAGGAATGGAACTCTTGTGAGAGGGATAAGTGAACTCTTTTTTACGTTCACCTTCCACCCGTGAGATCTTAGAAAAGCCAACACAATGTCAGTGTGAGATTTGGTTAGTTCGTAAGTCGACGCCTGAATTAAGATATCGTCCAGATAAGGCGCCACTGCTATGCCCCGCGGCCTTAGAACGCCAGAAGGGACCCTAGCACCTTTGTGAAAATTCTGGGAGCCGTGGCCAACCCGAAGGGAAGAGCCACAAACTGGTAATGCTTGTCCAGAAAGGCGAACCTGAGGAACTGGTGATGATCTTTGTGCATAGGGATCTGTAGATACGCATCCTTTAAGTCCACGGTGGTCATATATTGACCCTCCTGGATCATTGGTAAAATAGTCCGAATGGTCTCCATCTTGAAGGATGGGACTCTGAGGAATTTGTTTAGGATCTTGAGATCTAAAATTGGTCTGAAGGTTCCCTCTTTTTTGGGAACCACAAACAGATTGGAGTAGAACCCCTGCCCCTGTTCTGTTTTCGGAACTGGGCAGATCACTCCCATGGTATATAGGTCTTCTACACAGCGTAAGAACACCTCTCTCTTTGTCTGGTTTACAGACAATTGAGAAAGATGGAATCTCCCCCTTGGAGGAGAATTTTTGAAATCTAGACGGTACCCCTGGGTTACGATTTCTAAAGCCCAGGAGTCCTGAATGTCTCTTGCCCAAGCCTGAGCAAAGAGATAAAGTCTGCCCCCTACTAGATCCGGTCTCGGATCGGGGGCTAACCCTTCATGCTGTCTTGGTGGCAGTTCCAAGACTGGTTAGGCCTCCAGACTGACTTGGATTGAGCAAAATTCCCCTCTTCCTTTGCAGCAGGGGAAGAGGTAGAGGGACCACCTTTTAAGTTTCAAAAGGAACAAAAAATTATTTTGTTTGGTCCTCATCTTAGTTGTCTTATCCTGAGGAAGGGCATGGCCTTTCCCTCCAGTGATGTCTGAAATTATCTCTTTCAGTTCAGGCCCGAATAGGGTCTTATACTTGAAAGGGATGGCTAAAAGCTTAGATTTTGAGGACACATCAGCAGACCAGGACTTAAGCCATAACGCTCTATGCGCTAAAATGGCAAAACCTGAATTCTTTTCCGCTAATTTAGCCAGTTGAAAAGCGGCCTCTGTAATGAAAGAATTAGCTAGCTTGAGAGCCCTAATTCTATCCAGAATATCATCTAATGGGGTCTCAACCTGAAGACTTTAGGAGGCCCTCTAATTTTTTATCCATAGGATCTTTGAAAGCACAACTGTCCTCAATAGGTATAGTTGTACGCTTAGCCAGGGTAGAAATAGCTCCCTCCACCTTAGGGACCGTCTGCCACGAGTCCCGCATGGTGTCTGATATGGGAAACATTTTCTTAAAAGTAGGAGGGGGAGCGAACTGAATACCTGGTCTATCCAACTCCTTAGTAACAATGTCCGAAATCCTCTTAGGGACCGGAAAAACATCAGTGTAGGCAGGAACCTCTAGAATCTGTCCATTTTACACAATTTCTCTGGAACTACAATAGGGTCACAATCATCCAGAGTCGCTAAAACCTCCCTGAGCAACAAGCGGAGGTGTTCTAGTTTAAATTTAAAAGCCATCATATCCGAGTCTGTCTGAGGGAACATCTTTCCTGAATCAGAAATCTCTCCCTCAGACAGCAAATCCCTCACCCCCAAATCATAACATTGTGAGGGGACATCGGATATGGCTAATAAAGCGTCAGAGGGCTCAGCATTTGTTCTCACACCAGACCTACTGCGCTTCCCCTGCAACCCAGGCAGCTTAGATAAAACCTCTGTGAGGGTAGTATTCATAACTGCGGCCATATTTTGCAGGGTGAAAGAATTAGACGCACTAGAAGTACTTGGCGTCGCTTGTGCGGGCGTTAATGGTTGTGACACTTGGGGAGAATTAGATGGCATAAACTGATTCCCTTCTGACTGAGAATCATCCTGCGACATACTTTTAGTAGCTAAAATATGTTCTTTGCAATTTATTGACCTTTCAGTGCATGAGGGACACATTCTAAGTGGGGGTTCCACAATGGCTTCTAAACATATTGAACAATGACTTTCTTCAATGTCAGACATGTTGAACAGGCGAGTAATGACTACAAACAAGCATGAAAACACTTTACTTAGTGAAAAAAATAACAATCTTAAAAAAACGGTACTGCGCCTTTAAGAGAGAAAAAGCATACACGTTTTGCAAAACTGCTTTAAAATAAACCAAATTTTTTATAGCAGACTCAATATGTGTAAATAAGTTTGCTCCACAAGAAAATTTAACATTTAACCCTTTATTGTGCAAACCGGATTGAAATAAGGCCTAAATCCGGAAAAAACACCCCCAGCACCTTGCCACAGCCCTGCTATATATATATATATATATATACTGTAGATAGATAGATGCAGGGACACGGCACACTCCAACAGTTCAATCACCTGGTGTTCTGCAGAAAATATGTATACACGATCACTGGATGTTACCCATGGCTGGCAGCCGTAAATCCTGGGATATCCAAAAAAGCAGGCAGACACAGGATTTCCTCAATTGCCTTTATTCAGCAAGGAAAGGCTAATTTCCAAACGTTTTGGCTCTCGCAGGTGCCTTTTTCAAT